>NC_085107.1:606060-909090 GCF_030269925.1 Bombyx mori | reverse complement strand
ACTATCACACTACACCTACCTAGGTTCATCTCTGCACCCCCTAAGGTAGACTGTCAGAGAATGCCTATGGCATTAAGTCCGCCTTTATACTGTCTAGTATATAAAGCTATAAATAAATAAAATAAATAAATAAAAACCCGAATATGTTGTTTATTTGCGTTTATATTACATAGCTCTTGACGGACTTTAATGTTGTCAGTACATTAGATAAATCTTCGATCGATTCGGTCATCCGCTGTCACACTTGTTTTTGTGGGAAATGTACGTGCGCAATACAACAGATCCCGATCCATTAACGGTGCTTTTAGGCACCACAAGCACCGGTCACCGTCCTCGCCGAACCCGTCGCTTGCGACGAAGGGCTCGACGAGCGAACTAATCCATAGACACAGTCCACTGAGTTTTTAGCCGGATCTTCTCAGTGGGTCGCGTTACCGACCCGGTAGTAAATTCTGCGAAGCACTGCTCTTGCTTGGGTAAGTGTTAGCAACACTTCGGTTTGAGCCCCGTGAGCTCATCTACACACGCTAAGGTGAAGCTGAAATAGCCTCTCAAGGCTCTCAGCAAAGGTAGGAAAAAAAAAAAGAAAATACAACAGTACCAGAGGCATCAAGTGAGAGCTTATATCAGAAGGCGGCACATAGAGTTGCCTTTAATCGCGTCTTCTTTCATCTTCCAATTAACATTAGGCGTGAAAGCTGTTTCCATTCATGAGACGTGGAATCGAGGTTTTTTTTTTTATTGCTTAGATGAGTGGACGAGCTCACAGCCCACCTGGTGTTAAGTGGTTACTGGAGCCCATAGACATCTACAACGAAAATGCGCCACCCACCTTGACATATAAGTTCTAGGGGTCTCAATTATAGTTACAACGGCTGCCCCACCCTTCAAACCGAAACGCATTACTGCTTCACGGCAGAAATAGGCAGGGTGGTGGTACCTACCCGTGCGGACTCACAAGAGGTCCTACCACCAGTAAATGTGGATGTCCAGTAGTGGTGAACTTAACGTGTATTCGTTAAATATTTGCTTTTGGGCATCCTCAAAACGCTAATGTTATGCATCTCCGTTGCCTTCTCTTCATTTTTATAAACATATAAATGAACATAATGGAAGCAGAGATGCATGTGGCTTGTTTTTTTTTTCATCATATTTACTAAGTAACCTTTCAGTTTTCAATAATTTTGGTATTCCATGTCTTCCATTCTATCCATGCCTCTTAACTCGTCATTAGAATTACATATATTCGAATAGGTCATAACGAATATTCATGAGACTTTTCTCAGTCATATTTTATTTAAAAGCCTACTGCGTAAACTTAAATGTATAAAACTTTGTATTTATTACCGATATTCCGAAAAACTTAACCTCTGACCTAAAGTTAAACACAGTTAAACATTTTTAAACACAACAAAATTCAAATAAAGTTCTAGTCCTTCGTAGCACACAATTTTGCTATTTTTTTTTCTTTTTTTCTTTTATATGTCTAAATCTATTAATCTAGGTGTGTGTAAAAGGCAATAAATGAACTTATTGTCATTATAATAGGTCCCATAAATGTTACGATACATTTTAGTAGTATCGCGTTAAAATTTAAAAGATTATAGTGTAATAATATTGCCACGTACCATCCGGCTATGGAATGAGCTCCCCTCCACGGTGTTTCCCAAACGCTATGACATGTCCTTCTTCAAACGAGGCTTGTGGAGAGTATTAAGCGGTAGGCAGCGGCTTGGCTCTGCCCCTGGCATTGCTGAAGTCCAGGGGCAACGCTAACCACTCACCATCAGGTGGGCCGTATGCTCGTCTGCCTACAAGGGCAATAAAAAAAAAAATCAACCAATCGCATCACACAGAAGCTCAACTAAAAACCGCTTGTTTTAAATGTAAATTAATTTTGATTGGCGAACGTTTTACGAAGAGGACTTTTGTTTAATATATGTGTAATATTAATCGGTTATGGACCGAAGCAGCATCGATCAGATTTCTTCTGAACTTTTAATTAAATCTAGAGTTGAACTATGGAAATTTATCTTCTTTTAATGAAATTGACTCTTAAATCTTATATTTCTTAGATCGCTTAACAGGAGACGAATGAGTTAGTTAAGAAAATACTTATAAATTCAATTTTACGGTCTGTGGCTCCCCTATTTTTTATGGCTACCGTTGGCAAAAACATTTCAGAATCAATATTAATAAAAAGTATTAATATATAGTAGTCGCAGAAAATACATTGATATTCAGTCTTATGGACACCTCGCTCAATGCGAGCAAGATTCTAAATTAGTTGAATCTCTGATTGCAAATCAAGTTAAGAGTTCCGCTGAACTGCAATATTGAACTTAGTTCCGGTACAATTTGCTTGTTATTGTATCCACGCGCGGACTTGAAAGATCTTCGGAACAAAATTATGTAAAATTATTATCGATCTTAGAGCCAAAATTGGGGTTTTGTGTTATGGAGTTTGTTAGCTCACCGGTGTGAATGCAAGGCAGCCGCATCAGATAACGGCCGCTGAACTATGACTGCAATTCTTATACATCACAAAATAACACAAATCAGTACATCGAGCAGCTCGTGGTTTGCCACGTGGCTTTAGAAAGAATAATTTAAAAATAAACATTAAAGAGGTCGCTTAAGAAAACAAATTAGAAATCCATGTACAAATACAAAATATACAACCCCAACTCGCGATCATAATTTTTATGTTACAATTTATCTGAAATCGATAATCAGAATAAGTATATATAAGTATAGTTTTTAATTGGTATTCAAACTTAAAGATAAAGAATTCAATACGAAAATTGAACGATCATGAGAATCGATTATTAAAAACATCGAAAGGAAAACGCCGACTCTAACCGAACCCCATTTCAGAGCGTTCTCTGCTGGTCTCATAAACGACCTTTTCATTCACGCCCTCGTTCAAAAAACGATGACAGATCAAAGGGCTTTGAGTGCTTCAATCGAGAACGGTATTTTAATTAATGTAAACACTACGATTCCTAGTTGATTTTATATTTCGGGCCGTTTCGCAATAGAACTCTGTAGTGGTGCGAGAACTAAATTCAAAATAGTCGAAGAAGTCCATTACTCAAATAAATCGCAAAAGCATAATGTTTTAGTTTGAATATCTACTAGCTTTTCGTAATTAACTATAAGTCTTAATGTTTCTAATACTCTTATAACATATATAGGTACGTGAAATGTATTTCGACTTAAAAGGCTAATGAGCCATAGATAATTTGAAACGTAATGTGGACAACAGACACGTGCATCTTTTCGTTAAGTAAACAAAAGTTAACGTATCCACATAAATTAGTCGAAGGTAAACACACCAACAACGTGAAAATAAAACACTATACCCTCGTCTGGGATATAACGAACTTATCCCACCAATAAATGAGAGTGTCTCGCTGGGATCCTCGCCTCCAGTAATACAGATTCTCCGCTAAAGTGAGACTTTGATGAGATTACTTACGAACTGCACTTGCGGTTTACGTCAAAGCTATTTCCATCTTGGCAGCTCTGTGCTCGGAAATGCAATTTAACGCCATATTTCTTCTCTATTCTTTGAATAGTCAAGGATCTGATGAGAAGGTATTCCGACTAAATCACGTCATTAGTCGGGCACCGTGCTTTTAAGCATGCTGTATTAATGTTTGGTGAATTAAATTAGAAATTCTTAAACTCTTTTATTATTCTTACACGCTGGGGTTCGGGATAAATATTTTTTTACCGAAGTATAAAGTAAAACTGTATTCAACGCTTAGAACGCTTCACGAACACTTTAAAATTCTCAATTCGCTTCTTCCGCTTCGCTTCAAGTGATCCGTTTGCTGATTTGCTTCGAGTAGATCTGATTACTGAATGTTTTCGTGCCATCTCTGCAACGCTTTTATAGTCGATACGACATTCCTAGATTTATCGAGAATATTCTGGGCAAGTCGAGAAACTTCGATGTGTGTTCCGCTATCTAACAATAGATGGCGTTGCACTTCTTGACTTTACTAGTTCCTTTGATATTCGTTTCGGATATTCGAGGTTAGATGGCGTTACTCTTACCGGCGTAACATTATTAAAAAAACAAAACGGGAGCCACTCTCACCTAAAGTTAGCACACTGACCAGTCCCGCTTGCATCCAGCGGACAGAACCTAATGAAAGATAACCTTAATACTGACTGATTCAGTGGTGAAGTAGTTAGCGGCCCTGAATATTTCATCGAGGGTCGTGGATTCAATTCCCATAACGAGCAAACGTTTTTGTGATGAACAGATGTGTTTGCTTTTTGTCTGAGTGTCTATTATGTATATATTTAAACATATGTATGAATGTTTATCAGTCTAGTATCCATAACACAGGAAATCATAAATATAGGCCGAGCGTGATTTTTTTCGAGTTATTATTATTATTGTTAATGTCATTATAAAACATGTCGAATTTTCGGTAGCCATTTTATACAGCCCTATCTTTAATCTCATTATGACCGAACGTGAATTAAAATTTCCATTTTGTTTCCGTTATACACAAGCATTTTATGCAATAAAAATAAAGTCCTTATTCATTTGTAAGTGTAAAAATAACCGTAGAAATCCTGAGTTATTCATGTGAGCGGAAATTATATCAAGGATACCAGAAACAGAGCGAGTAGCCAGTCCCTTTTAAGTGTTTCAAAGGGGAAAACAAGGTTAAATAGGGTTAAATAAGGCTTTCTAAATAAATGTGAAATGTAGAGTGATTCAACTCGTCGAATTTTCGTTTTGAATAGCTAGCTGAATTACCTTCCAAAAAGAAATGAATTTGTTGCAACAGAAATAGGCGATCTGATAGCACCTCCTGTGATGGTTTAACAACCTATACTGCTATTGCCAGTTAACAATTAAGGGTGAGAGCTAAGGAAAAACATAGTACAACTTTGGAGTCGGTTCTGTGTTGAATTTGATATCGAATAGACGCATGCACAACAGGCAAGAAACCAAGTAGTCTCCCTTTCCAAATCTACCATACTCGCATAAAAATAAAAATTAATTACCCCATGGCGTACGACGTATGACGTCATCACTTGGAATGGCTCGAGCGAGTTGGCTTATTTATTTATCGTTCTGCTCGTGATTGTCCGAGCAATGTTTGTATGAAGATATTTTCTTTGGAAAAACCACGCGAATTTTTTTATAAATTTTAGCGACAGTTACAGCGGAGCTTGACCGTCTTTTACTAATATGAAATAAAACTTATTGTAAAGATCGTGCGAGAGAAAGTGATTTAAAAGGGTGGTCATATTAAGGGTAGGCAGCGGCTGAATGAAAGCTGGAATTGCTGAAGTCCATGGGCGACGGTAACCACTGACCATCAGTTGGGCTGTATGATTGTCTGCGTACAAGGGCAATAAGAAAAAAGCTCTCAGCATTGAAGAATACGACACCAGGAGGAAATACTGTTGCGTGAGCTCGTCACCTCAATCTACAACAGGTCCTCCATTGCCCGTATGTACTAACTCAACTTCCTAGTACTTCCTATCCATTCCAGTGCGATCAGTATTTTAATCAGTACATGGTCTACATTTAAGCCTGTTCGTTTGTCTGAAATTCAACGGAAACTTAATAAAAGTAACCTTATTCAAAGATTACACAAGTAAAATTAACACAAATCGCTAAGGACCACCAAATCTACAATACAAAACTCATAATAATCTATATATATAAATGAATTGCTGTTCGTTAGTCTCGCTAAAACTCGAGAACGGCTGGACCGATTTGGCTAATTTTGGTCTTGAATTATTTGTGGAGGCCTAGAGAAGGTTTGAAAGGTAGATGAATATGAAAATGCTTGGAATTAAATAAAAATAACAATTTTGTTTTTCCTTTGATGTGTCCCCCGTCGGCGGATTCCTTTTGTTTGTTTTAAGTTTATTTTATACAAAAGTTTAGGTCTTTTATTTGTCGATTGAGGCACTACGAAGTCTGCCGGGTCAGCTAGTATAATATATATATTTACATACGTTGCGAGTATAAGCACAGTGTGTGGAGTGTTGCATCGTGCTATGTTTGTTCATTCAATGATCAAGTAAATTACCGCCCGTTTAGAGCGAGCTTGCCGCGAGATGTCGGCCACGAAAACGGCGACTGGACGTTAAACTAGATCTAGACGAGAACAACCAAATCTATATATATAAAAGAAAGTCGTGTTAGTTACACTATTTATAACTCAGGAACGGCTGAACTGATTTGGCTGAAAATTGGTGAGGAGGTAGCTTAAAACCAGGAAAAGGACAGTATACTTTTTATCACGTTCCCGTGGGACGCGACATAACACGTGGTATAACAAAACGCAACTGATATGGAATAATAAAACGCAACTGACAGCTAGGCGTAATATATTCTATGGTTAATTATATTAGAATTTTGAAGTTAACCGGTTGATGTGTTTGAAACAAACCGTGTGGCGGAACAAAGTTTGCCGGTTCCACTAGCATATAATAAAAGCTTACATGCACTTTTCTTTTGGAACGAAGTTCCATATGGGACGATGCGGAGGGGTATCCTAACCGAAAAAAAAGATTTTTATTAGTAATGCACACATTGTACGACTTAACTTTGTAATAACGTACAAAAAATAATATATATTTTTTTTATTATATACTTTTTACAAATCATTGTGAATAAAATAAAGTCGATAACTTTGTAAAGTAGTTTTATTTTTTATTTTTATTAATAAAAAAAATCATAATAAAAAATGTATACCCGAAACATTATTTTCTTTATGCCTCGAATATAACTTAAAATTAATATTTTTATAATAACGAACTTCGTTCCTATCCGGTGTCCCACGACACCACACGTCTTTTTTTAAGATGGAAGGGTAGCTGGTAGCCTGAAATCCCTTCCAGCTTCGCCAGTGAGCGAGCACGACCGTGAGATTTCCCAACAGCCATGCAAGTGCCTCCGAAGGACTACATAGAGTTTAAGGGCAGCTGTTTCGCGTCTACTGTCGGTACGGAATCGCGACCCGCTGATAAGATCGAGCGAGAAACTCAACGGGCTAATGTAATGGGTAATTCTTGATGTCGATCTCACCATAGAGTTCCTATATTTTGGCTGCTCATGACCTATATTTTGGCTGCTCATAGCGTAAGAAATATAAGTGTCTTATAGTACTGAGAGGGGACCGTGTTGATCCATCGGTGATAAACTGGCTGCTGCGGAAGACCTCATTATTTTGCTGTATAGAAGTCAGCAACGATTTTAAGGGTGAATCAGCTTTTATTTAATATCACTCACGGAAGCATTGAGCTCGTTTACCAATACAAAAAAAAAGACAATTTTTAATTTAGAATAACTTCAACCATTTCGAAACGGCACATTCACGTTACACGTATTATTTTTTTGTTTTTTTTTTTTATTGTCTTTTTGTGATTATTTTTTATTTCAATAATTCCGCCCGTTTCAAAGCCCAACGCAGACTACAATAACTATAGCCGGCCTCAATAGCATGACCTCTTTGCTCTAAATCGGTTAAACTGACGGTCGAAACAATTTTTGGTACGAAAAATCTTTGTTTAACTTCGCACAATGAAAATGTTATTGTACATTACAATACATAGAACAGATTTTATCACGGTTTGATTAACAATAACGTTTCCATAAAAAAATATGTGTGCGGTTTATGTTATAGACGGGAAAGGATGACGTAATGCAAGTAGATGTTGGACCGTCCGCCCGTTGTATTTGCATATTGCCTCAATCTGTAGACGAGGACGAGACTCATCTAACGTAGAATGGTCATCACTGCATATAGCAAGTGAAGCCGTTGTATTATAAAATTGAGACAGAGATTTTTCACTGGTGATAGGAAGGACTTCTTGTGGGTCCACGTAGGTGCCACCACCCTGCCTATTTCTGCCGTGAAGCAGTAATGCGTTTCGGTTTGTAGGGCGGGGCAGCCGTTGTAACTATACTCGAGACCTTAGAACTTATGTCTCAAGGTGGGTGGCGCATTTACGTCGTAGATGTCTATGGGCTTCAGTAACCACCTAACACCAGGTGGGCTATGAGCTCTTCCACCCGTCTAAGTAGTTAAAAAAAAAACTTTAATCTCGTGGCAAGGTGGTTGGCAGCATTTACGTCTTTGATGCCTGTGGGCTCCGAAAATCCCTTGGCATCATGCAGGCTTTAAGTTTGTTCGTAATGCTCTCTCTTCAGTCTTGATCATGTTCCTCGTTGCGGTCGTAGCCTCATCCAAAAGTTTTGATCTCACGAAGATAAGTTTGATGCAAATTTGGTCAGACCAAGGCATAGTGTTCGATCACGCAGATTCAATTCGCTTCTGTCCAAACCACTCACAAAAAAATCATGTAATAATTTTCGAATAAAAATTCTTCAGTGAACTCCGCAATGCTTTCAATCTAAGAAATTCTTAAAAGAATGGTTGATATACAGCTCACGTACAACAGATTTACATAAAATTATACAACGCAATTTACTTTTAAACATTTCACAGATTATCTCTCTGATACCACTCAAATAGAATAGTGAAATAAATTATGGCTGTGCGATAATATATACACATAAGGATAAATTACATACACATTTTACGATGCGAAACATAATCGTAAGTATTCCGTGAAAATATTTGGCAACTCACATTACACACAGAGTGTAATGAAACCGTTACAAGCAAAGATCGGAGGCGACATTCAGAGAGAAAAGAAAAACAAGTGTTTGTCCAGAGATCGAATGCTTGGGCAAGATTGCAAGGGAGTCGTTTAGTGGATAAAGCCCTAACTACCATCCTTGAGCCCGCAATCTCACCATCGGCGGCCTGTCCAGTCCCAGATACCCGACGCGCCCCCTAGGCACGGGACCCTCGGTTCCAGTAGGTTCGGCCCCCGACCCAATAAAAAAATAAAAAAATAATAGTTTAAAAAAACTAACAAAATACGCAAAATATTGTAAGAAAAAATGATTTTATTGTACACTATTTTTAATTCAAATTTATTAAAATTAATTTTCTATTTTTTAGTTGTATATTCTATAAAAGCGTATTTTGTTTTAGTATTTTTTAAACTATTATTTATTTTTAATTTTTTTAGTTGAATTTCAATTTTTTCAATATATTTTTTTTTATTAATATTAAATTGTCATCGGTCCTTAATAAGTTTACCAAATTTCTTGGCTATCCGCCGTTTTGAAGAGGGTCAAAATCATGTTCAAAGATTCCGTTACAAACATATATACGTCTGAACCTAATAAAAGCGTATTAAAAAGGGATGTCGCTACCAACTCAGGAAAAGGAGTTCGATGGAAAAATAGGATTCTTGTACCGAGTTTCAAGCTCAGTTTTAAACAATTGTTTAAAAACTTTTATACAACTTCCACGCATCTGACGCTACATTCCACTTGAAAAATTCTCGGAAAACAATCTTCAATTTTATATTCCAGTAACAATGTATCACAATTGTAATCATTGTATGAGCTAATGAACGCTTTATTTAAAATTATCAATGAAGCTCCAGTATTATCGTGTTTGATAGTTGCATACATGGAAAAACACAAGAAAGACAGTATCGTCAGTGGAATTCGTGCGCAGCGGGTGTGCGTGTGAACTGTGACCAGTAACATTATTAGTAACAGTTTTGTATCAATATCTGGACAACATTAAAGTAGAGACCATGCCCTTTCTTTGTATAATTATCGAGGTAAATACTTTTTCTATTGATATTGATTAAAGAGGAGCTATCGGCTTATGTGTGGTTGGTCGGTGAGCTTCACGTACCTGTTTACCCAACTACTACTTTTTTACTGGTGGTAGGACGTCCTATGAGTCCGCATGGGGGGTACCACCACCGTGCCTATTTCAGCCGTGAAGCAATAATGCGTTTTGGCTTGAAGGGCGGGGCAGCCGTTATAGCTGTACTGAGACCTTAGAACTCATATCTTAAGGTAAAGGTTATACCGTATGTTTGGGTCAATGAAAACATACCGTTTTCATTGATTGGTAAGCAAGCTAGTGAAAAAATTGTGATAAAAATAACATTATTAATGGAAAGTTATTTTACGGCTTACCCTAAATATTACTTACTTTATAAACTATGTCCTGCCAATAAGAATAAATATGACTTCTTTTTCCAAGTGCACTAAAAACAGGTTTTAGTGTTTGTAATTTGTCCGAATTTGAATTGTGAATACCATACAAGATTATAAGGATCTAATGACTAGTAATTGGGCAGTTAGGTTGATTTGGATATTTATGACTGTGTATGCAAGTTTCCCTTTCTTGAATATAATTTCAAAAGCCATTTTTCCATAGCCGTTTTCTCAGTGGGTCGCGTTTCCGATCCGGTGGTAGATTCTGCGAAGCACTGCTCTTGCTAGGGTCAGTTTTAGCATCACTCCGGCTTGAACCCCGTGAGCTCGCCTACTAGTTAAGGTTACGCTGAAATAGCCTCTCAAGGCTATCTATCAGCTTAGGTAGGATTAAAAAAAGCCGTAGTAATTAAATTTATGCGCTATTTATTTTCAAGAGTCCGTTCATAGGCAACTTAGGCCGTCTTAGTATTTTTAAAATGTTTTTTAAGGTTTATGCTTTACCCGATTGAAGAACACCAGACCAGATGATACCGGTGCGATCGCTGTTGTTTTCCGATGACTATGACTGAGTTAAATGTAAAATACGGCTGATTTATGTCCCTATGGGTCCACGGAATTTCACGACAGCTGCCTCCGATAGGTTAATAAGTTCTGCTTTGACAGCGCCAAGGTGCCAGTCCCACACGTCTGGGTCTGGTTCCATTCTGTAACCCACGAGTGATTCTTACTGCCCCCACAAGGGAGATCCACAGGATCAAGCTTTGCGTACCGGTTTGCTTTAATCAAGATACATTTTTAAAACATTGTAGCAGAAGCGCTTCTATCCTAAATTTTATTCTATTTACCTTTTTTTATTGCTTAGATGTGTGGACGAGCCCACAACCCACCTGGTGTTAAGTGGTTACTGGAGCCCATAGACATCTACAACGTAAATGCCCACCTTAAGATATAAGTTCTAAGATCTCAGCATCGTTACAGCGGCTGCCCCACACTTCAAGCCGAAACGCATTACTGCTTAACGCATTATTGCTACCACCATAGGGTGAACGAGCTTCACGGTCTGTCTAGTGTTAAGTGGTTACTGGAGCACCCAGGTGCCAGCATGGATGGTACTTCGTATAATTTTTAATGAAGTCAGCTTCTGGTACTGTATTTTTATATCCCATTCAATTATTTTTTGTATTCTTAAATTAATAGATGAACCAGCTCACGGGTCATTTGACGTTAAATAGTTATCGGAGTCGAGAAAGACATCACGACGCTAAAGCAGTTACTCACCTTTCTTTCACCTGTACGGTACATTAATAACCTTTAACCCGAGATGAATCTTAAACGAATTGGCTTTTTTGTTTATTTTTAAAATGCTTGGCGAATGCAAATGCGATTTTACCGCTTGCTTATGTTTTATCATTTCGCGAATGTTTTTTTTTTGTATTATTTCTGTTGCATAGTTTTGTTTTTTGTACTTAATTACAATTATCAACGCGGCAAGTGAATAAACCTATTATAATTACGTTACCTCAGAGACGCGATAAGCGAGCAACTACTGTATCAATTCAGTTGGAATAGTCCTCCTCCGTGCGTCGTATTCCTCAGTGCTGAGGGTCGTGACCTTTACGGAGCACTTTTGTTAGGACTATGTTCCTCCATTCACTCCTGTCCTCCGCGCAGTGGATAGCATATTAATGCTGGATTCCAAAATCGTCTTATTCTGATCGGACCAGCGCATGGAAATACGCCCCCTAGGCCTCTTTCCTTCCACTTTGCCGGTGATGAGAAGTTTTTCGAGATTGTCACCTTTTTTCCTCGCAATAGTAACAAGTACGTAATTCCACCGCTAACACTTCATAGGCGTGCCGGCCTATTCCCGGTACATAAATGCCCTGTATATATTTACCGCAAAAGAATGCTTATTAATATAATGGGTAGGACGTTTATTTAACCACGCCTTTACCAGGTCGAGTCGAGCTAACAATGCATTATTACAGTTTGAATCAACCTAAAACGCGACGTTATTGCAAACAATTATTATTTAAAATTGTCGCGCAAACTTTATAATACTCGACTGAACATAACTTCATCACGTGTGACGTCACTTGGGACCAAAACTTAATAGACAACGCAGACATAGCCACATGTGACGTAATGCGCCGTGATTCATTTTATCTTGCCGCGAAAAAGATTAATAATTCTTAGATTGTATTCAACGATTTAAAACGCAGCTTATATATCAACTCGGTAAGTAAATATATATTAAGAGATAATTCACATATCGCCTTTTCGCATTAAAAGTGTACAATTTCCAAAAATATTCGGAATTGAGTTAATATGCGGAAACATCTGGTATCACCAGTATTTTTCTCATTAATACTATCAAAAGAGCGTAGTTTAGTTTTAGTTTTTTTTTAGTTTACTTATGTTTCGATTACTATTAAAATTGATACATAATTTTATCTTACTTTAAAAGACAGATAATGTAACGGGTAAAAACAAAATGTTGCAAATATGATTAATATTAAAAATATTACACGTTAAAGCTTTAAAACACTCTCCTGTAAAATTAGGAAGTTTTGAAATTATACAGTTTTAATGCGAGAAGACGATATGGTCATCTGTCCCGAACTATGGCTTCCTGTATAATGAGAACTAGATACTGATATATAACCTTAAAAACGTTTCAATATACGAGAATATATAAGCACGCAGTCAAAGAGCAAACAACTTGTTGGTCAAAGGAATGTTTTTCCAGAGTATGTATGATTCAATCTCACAACTCTTAGCCCAAAATGCACGGTCCGTTAACTAATGCAATTCTGATTCGACGAATATAAACGGTGATTGCATGATTGATATCATTTAAATAACTTAAAACAATTTTTAGGTTTATTTTATGATCGGCGTTCAGTTCTCTATCGTGTGTGTATGTGCGCGTGTACTTCTGCTGAGTATAATTCAATATGTCACCCTCGAGATGGTCTGGTAATGGAGGGTAATGATATTAATGTCCGCCAGCCGAGAGAATGCGATTCGATCGAATAGATTTAAGTGCAATATAGTATGATGTGTATTACAAGTAAATATAATGATTTTTTTAAAGAAAATTATTTTATTAATGAGGGGAATAGGTTTTTTTTTAATCTTAACTAACGCACCTACCATATTGCATTCTATCAGAGGTTTGACAATAGCCTCCTCCTCGACTGTTTATCTAAGCACATGAGAGTGTGATCCTATTTCATTAAGCTGTTGCTTCTAATTATGGCTCATCCTTGTTGGTTTACTGGTGGTAGGACCTCTAGTGACTCCGCAGGGGTAGGTTTGAAGGGTGGGGCAGCCGTTGTAACTATACTGAGACCTGAGAACCCAATCTCAAGGTGAGTGGTGGACTTACGTTGTAGATGTCTATAGGCTCCAGTAACCACTTAACACCAGGCAACCCATATTATAAGCAATAAATAAAAATAAATAAAATATTATCATCAGTTTGTTCTGTTTAAACCTACCAAGTTCCTTGAATCGCCATCTGGTTGAAGAAACGCAGCTTGAAGATAAAACCGTCTAGCAATATAGCCTGCTCTCTTGTCTCAAGATACAAGCGAAATTCTTGTTTTATTGCCAACACTTAACATAAGGTGCATCGCGGACTTATTTGCTGATAACAGAAAAAAAGGTGCGTGTACTTATGTACGCGCGTAAGAAGTTATACTTTATTTTTATTATTTTTATTTCTTTTTTTTTAAATATTAAATAATTAATGATAAATATTTAACGTTAATAATTTAATAATATTTAGTATATATATGAAATAATAATTTTGTCATTTATATTACTAAAAAATGAATGCTAATAACACTTTTTTTTACGAGTGTACATGCGCGAAAGTTCACCTGCGGCTATATTCAGACTCGCCAAGATACGTCGGTTGTATTGTAATGAACGATTTAATGGGCAACTTCATTCTGTTAATTTTGTGTCACGGTGCGCGCGCATCGTAAAATTTCACTCTCATCAATTTTTCATAACGCGCCTAAAGAAGTATAATTTCAAAAATTGTGTATTTTTTATTATCAAACGCATGTATTAACTAAACCAATTTTAGATTTCCGTCATACAAATTGAAAGGCGCATTATACACGTGTTTCTAACAGCCGATTGTCACTCCTAATATACTTTTCAATTGCGTGTGCAGGATGAGTTGCTATTTTGCTAGGAGGGTTAGTATAGATGTGGGAAAACCTACCTTAAAATATATAAATAAGAGCTACCATTAAAATACTACAACATTTTGACTGTATTCATATCAAACTTGACAGTTTCTTGCGATTATTATTTTTACAATTTCAATTTTTTTCCATTAGTAGTAGTACGAGTAGTAGTAGTTATATTTTTCCAAGTGGAAAGGGAAAGGTGTCGTACCATACAGCCTAATCTTTTATTTATATATTTTATTTTATATATGAAAAATGATAATATGAAGTGAAATGATATCAAGTTGATTAATATGAAACACGACATGAAGTGAAATGAAATGAAATTGAATAAAATATGAAACATGGCATGAAACGAAATGAAATAAAAAGAGATGAGATGATATGGAATGAAATATAATCTCAGTAAAATGGTGGTCTGCTGAGACTTTTTCAGTGGACTTTTTGGAGTTTTAAGGTCTCAGTATAGTTACAACGGCTGCCCTGTCCTTCAAACGGAAACGCATTACTGCTTCACGGCAGAAATAGGCGGGGTGGTGGTACCTACCCGTGCGGACTCACAAGAGGTTCGACCACCCGAGATTCATCATATTCATATTATTCATTCATCATATTATTTGAGTTTCATCATTATTATTCATCTATTTTTAGGAATTACAAAGATGCTTGGTGTCGTGGGACACCGGATAGGAACGAAGTTCCTTATTATAAAAATATTTATTTTAAGTTCTATTCGAGGTATAAAGAAAATAAAACTGGAGGTTTCGCAACAACCCACGGTCATTCGACAACGTGCGGACTTATTGTGGTACACTTCATTCACGGTTGTTTGCATAAGATCTAGTATATTGCGAAAACGGACGCTCTGAGATCGTGGTCAATTAAATGATAAAAAACATATGTTATTTTTTGTACGTTATTACAAAGTTAAGTCGTACACTGTGTGCGTTACTAATAAAAATCTTACGTTACGGACGTTTTTTCCGGTTAGGGTACCCCTCCGCATCGTTCCATAAGGGACTTCGTTCCAAAAATTACTAACGTTGAATGTACTGTAACTTTAGCTACTGTATAATGCTTTGGCGCATACCGAAGGTTTGCCGTTCGCCGCGCCGTATTCGAAGTGATGTCATTATTGCTTTTAGGAATTTTCGTCTATTAATGTGGGTTTGTATGGAGGCAATTCCCAAACGAATTAACCCACAAACCGTCTGTGTTTCGTTGTTCATACGTGTTTTTAGTTTGTTTAGCTAGAGCGGCATTAATATTTTAAACGACATACATAAGAGTCGTCTATTATCAAAGGTGGCAATCTGTGCATTTGGACAAAAAAAAAAAATGATATGTCAATACAGAGTGATTTGAATATAATCGTCTCCTTCAAAGAATACGGTTCAAAACCTGCATTAAATAAAGGTTAATAGTTAACCTGTTATTTATCTAAGATGTCGTTCAGAAGAGTTTTGTGACTGCCAATGGATTACAAAGTCAATAATTCGTTTTTCTGATTTACCAATAATTGTCCAAAAGTCACATTGCCGGCTTTGATAATAGTCGACTCAAATATTAAATCAACTTTACGTTATTTTGTTGTATGATCGCAAAAACTGTAGTATTTGAATAAACAATCATTTCCCAATACTTACTTTTCGAAATTTGTTGAACGTTGCGCGATTTGGAATAACCATTAATATTTATCTTCATTGAAACTTTATTGATACTTTTCCCAAAATAAACGACACTATTGTGACAGCATAGTATAGGTATTTTTTATTGCATAGATAGATGGACTGGCTCACAGCCCACCTGGTGTTAAGTGGTTACCGGAGCCCATAGACATCTCCAACGTAAATGCCGTCACCCATCTTGAGATATGAGTTGTAAGGTCTCAGATTTAACAATACAACGGCTGCCCCACCCTACAAACCGAAACGCATTATTGCTTCACGGCAGAAATAGGCAGGCTGGTGATACCTACCCGTGCGGACTCACAAGAGGTCCTATCACAGGTAAAAATATATTTAACGTACCCTTTACCTAATGTTGTACATGAATAACATCTATACATATAAATAAAATTGAAGTGTTTGTTTGTAATATTGAAAAAACCGCTTTTTACTACATGCATATGAATATATAGGTATATAAGGTAAATATACCAAAATAATATTTTTTTCCAAAATTGTTTGTCTGTCTTTCTGTTTGTTCCGGCTAATCTCTGGAACAGCTGGACCGATTTTGACGAAACTTTCTCTGATATATAGCTGATGATATAGGTAGCTGTTGATAATTTAAGCTACTTTTTTTGGACTAGATTTGCCCTGTGGCGTCACCCGCGGTACGACAATAAAAGCGGGTAGCATCGCGGGACTCAGCTATTTTATGTTTCCGAAGCGAAGCGAGGGCGGGTCAGTAGTCTTCAATACAGAATCAAATGCGTGTTTGTAAACAGCTCAAAGTGTGAATGAACTTATAAATTATTTATCGCGAGAATAATTTCCACGTCCAAGTTTATAAGTAACGCTCCATTTGCGGAATAATTTCATTGAACTATTGTAGACTTTATAGCAGCGGTGCAAGCTACGATCAATCAGCATGTACTGGTTTAAAAATGCAAAAAAAATCTGCGTTTTAAGAGCACCTCCTAATCTACTTACCACCGACGACTTTTAATATATTTTTTCGTTTAACATTAATTATGAATTTAGACTCTGGTATAATACTCATTTGGTATTTCGTGGAGGAAATGCCCATAATATCGATGTTAGGCAGGCGTGTTGGAGATCTTTTTTTTTGCTTAAATGGGTGGATGATCTCACCAAACCATTGTAACTATACTGAGACCTTAGAACTTATATATTAAGGTAGGTGACGCATTTACGTTGTAGATGTCTATGGGCTCCAGTAACCACTTAGCACCAGGTGGGCTGTGAGCTGGTCCACCCATCTAAGTAAGAAAAAAACGTACAAAGCGATTAACTTTAGTTCAATGTTATCTTTGTGTTATTTTTGTCATTATATTATTCACGTAAAAGACGCGATAAAACAATAAAAAAAATCTTAAATATCGAAATTTACTTTAGCAATTCGAGCAATCCGGGCGCTGGAAGGCACTAAAATCTAATCCAACTAAATGTTTGCCTAACTCCAACCAAAGCCTCGAACTAAACCACCAACACGTCATTCAAAATACTCACTATCTGAAATCAACCTTATCCACTACCAAAAAGGGTCTAGATTGATATTTATTAGTTACTCACGCTATCCCGTTACATTCAAGGTCCGTAGCGCGTGTCAAATCACGTAGACCTGCCGTTTGTATAGGTCTATGTTAGATAAGAGGTCAGGGTAAATTTGTTATGTACGCCCTATACCTTTAGTAACCTTGGTAGGGGACGTTGAACTTTTAAAATTTAATAAGCATCAAATGAAATGAGACTTTGGGTTCCGTATGTTATGAAATCACTGCGGTGTTCAATTGAAATATACCGGCTTGTATTATCTTATATTATTATTTGTAAGGAAAAGTCATTTACGAGACTGCGAGTTCGTTATTTGGAACGCACAAATAAGAGTTTTTATTCAGTTATACCTAGAAATTATTTGATATAATTTGACTAAGGACTCAAATAATAAACTAAACAAACATTTATTTATTTATTTATGCCTAAAAACACAGTGGCGTATTTAAGGCCTAAGGCATTCTCTACCAGTCAACTAAGGGTAGTGTAGAGTCATGTGGTAGTTGCATTCCCTTTTGAGAAATATGAAAAAAAAATGTGTGCGTGTACTAGTGTACACACGTAAGAAGTGAAACTTGTTTATGGCCTTATTTTTCGAAAAATGATCTACATGCAACTTTCTAGAAATTGGTTAAATAAAGTTAAATTAGATAAAGTTTAAACAAAAGGATTTTATTATCATAGACATGAATACAAATAATACAATTATTTCACTTTACCTTTTTGCTACTAAGATTATTACAGCATTTCATTAATTGTAATAGAATTATTACTATCATTGTCATTGTCATTATATATTTTTGTAATTAATGGCTTATGGTAACTGAAATATGAAATATATGGTTTACATTCCACGAAATTTAGTGACCGAGTAAAAACTCCATCAATTGTAGTGCCAGATCTTGTTGTTGACGTTTGAGGACTGTTTTTCATGGATAAATTCAATTTATCTTTCAGAAATTCAACTAGCTTCAAAGAATTTTCCGATGCAAAATTTACATTAAAATCTCCACTTAAAATCATCGGTATTTTATAATTATTGTTACCGAGTAAAGAGGCACCTTCACTTGTGTACGGCAACAATGAATGGTGAAGAAAAAGATGGCGCGTAACGGAAAAATGTGACGCGTAACCGAAAAATATGACGGTAAATTTTTTTCCAACGCCGATAAAGAAGTTTCACTTCAAAAATAAATATACATCTATACAAACAAACGCACAGAATACATAAATAGAATACGTACATAATTATTATGTCATAATAAAGTTATTACTATTGTATATACATTTATATACAACATAAAAATATAGCAAACACATTTATTAGATACGAAAAAAATAAGTAATAGTAAAAATATAGTATATTACACAGAAAAATACCGACACACGTTTAATTTTGAAGTGTTACTGCCTATTCGTTCAGAAAAATTAGAAAGCTAGGCGATCAGTGATCATCCTGACATTAAGAAGAACTGAATTCCAAAGTCGAACAGATTGAACTAAGCAAGACGTACGGACCAGACTAGAGCTATGCGTGGGACATTGGAGGAGTAAATTATAATTAGAAGAACGCAGGTCCTTATCGTGCGAACAATGTAAATATTTAAAGTACTTAGTCAAATAGAAGGGAGGACTTGGGCATGTCAGTATAGAGTGAAGTGTAGTGAGAGTATGTAGATTGCGACGCTCACATAAAGGAAGAATTTTTTTTTGGTAGCGGTAAGTAGACATGTGGTCATAGTTGCGAAGATTAAAAATAAATCAAGCGCCATTGTTGAGAAGGCGGTCGAGTTTATTCCAAAGGTCTGTGTTCAGATCAAGGTCGCCATAGTCAATTATAGGAAGGATTAAAGTTTGAACAAGCCTCGTCTTTATCCTGAAACGGAAACAGTTATTTAAGCGAAAAGGGCACACAGAGATCCAGTAACCTACGACTAATGTTAAACATTTGTGCCCTTTAATCAAGTGTCGAATCCATATACAGTCCAAGGATTTTGACTGATGGGCTCAGAAGTATAATTGTTCCATTATAGGTTACGGTTGGGAGTGTGATAAAATCTATTCGTCCCAGCAAATGGAGACTACCAATAATAATCGACTGACATTTTTTTTGGTATCACAATCAAACCAAACTTACTGCACCAAAGCGCTTACACCCTCTAAATTCTCAATTACTCTGCGAACCACTACAGTCACACAGACCACAGTAGCCTACGAATACAGCTGTAGATCCACAGCGTACAGTTGATACGAGCACTGAAGGGACTGAGTTATGAGATTGATAAAAGTAGAGAAAAGTAAAAGGGGAGAGAATACCGTCTTGATGGATCCCAGTATCTAGATGACGCCATGAAGACAAAGACTTATCAATGCGAATCGATTGCTAGCCTCTCGGAGATATGAAGTAAACTATTTGAGCATCTCAGGTGATATCGTGAGATTGGAAAGGATAGATAAAAGTATTTCGTGACTAACGGTATTGAAGGCATTAAGGAAATCCATCAAAGCCAACAGTGTGACTCTAGTATTCTATCATCTATCATCCCAGCCCTAACATCGCCAGTCACTTTGAGGAGACCAGAGATGGTGCTAAGGCCCAGTCGAAATCCCGACTGAAGGGAGCTTATTAAATGGATTAAAACATGCATTAAATAATAATATGACCTAAATATCAATTGAATTGGTAAAATATCGAGTAATAGCTTATGAAATGATACAGTGTATTTTGAGCAATGGGGTACAATGGTCCAGTCTGCTAGTCTATTTCAATTTCAAAGTAAATGAACAATTTGACCTTCAGAAATCAAGCTTCATTGTGAAAACTCAGGTATGTTGAAATACGATTCTAATTTGTGTGAAATAATATCATCCTGGATGAAGAACTATTTTAAAGGAATATATGTATAATAGTCTAAAGACTTAAAAAACCCGCTCTATAGCGAACCGAACTTATAAATTAATTTCACTTTTTTAATCCTGCTGACACTGGTCAAAATATTAGAGCAAAGTTACAGAATTATTAGCTATTTTCATCGAGATGCGTGTACAAAGTTTTCAAGTTAAATTCTCAAAAATTGACGTTCAAAAATAGGGTTGCGTTACATACACACAATCCGCCGGCTCGCTGAGTCGGCTGTTGCCGAACGTCGGGGGGCCTGACGTAGTGGTGCGCCGCCTCTACACGGGGGTGGTGCGGTCGATGGCACTGTACGGGGCTCCCGTGTGGTGCCACGCCCTGACCCGCGACAACGTTGCGGCGTTGCGACGTCCGCAACGCGCGATTGCGGTCAGGGCGGTTCGTGGATACCGTACCGTCTCGTTCGAGGCGGCGTGCGTGCTAGCTGGGACGCCTCCCTGGGACCTGGAAGCGGAGGCGCTCGCTGCGGATTACGCGTGGCGATGCGATCTCCGCTCCAGGGGGGAGCCGCGTCCCGGCGCGGCGGAAGTTCGAGCGCGGAAGCTCCAATCTCGGCGTGCCGTGCTCGAGGCGTGGTCTCGCCGCCTGGCGGACCCCACCTACGGGCGACGGACCGTCGAGGCGATCCGCCCGGTCCTCTCGGACTGGGTGAATCGCGACCGAGGACGTCTCACCTTCCGAGCGACGCAGGTGCTCACGGGACACGGCTGTTTCGGTCGCTACCTACACCTCGTCGCCCGGAGGGAGCCGACGCCGAAGTGCCACCACTGCAGTGGCTGCAACGAGGACACGGCGGAGCACACGCTCGCGTACTGCACCGCTTTCGCGGAGCAGCGCCGCGTCCTCGTTGCAAAAATAGGACCGGACTTGTCGCTTCCGACCGTCGTGGCTACGATGCTCGGCAGTGACGAGTCCTGGCAGGCGATGCTCGACTTCTGCGAGTCCACCATCTCGCAGAAGGAGGCGGCGGAACGGGAGAGGGAGAGCTCTTCTTCCCTCTCGGCGCCGTGCCGCCGCCGTCGAGCTGGGGGTCGGAGGAGGGCGTTTGTCCAGCTCCAGCCCCTATGAGGAGGCAGTCTCCTCCCGGTGATGGTCACGGGGCGACCTAAGGGGGTTGAGGCTGCGCCGCACGCTACCGTCACTCTAGCGCGCTGGCACCAGGAGGACGGGACGGCGCGTCGGCGGCTGCGGACTGCGATGCGGTCCGCATTTTCGTCGTCGCTGTCGTCGCCGAACATACTGTTGAAGAGCAACCCGGTCGGCGGTGTATCGCGTTCCGACCCGGCAGGCTGGTTCTAGCCCAGCGGGGTATCCCGGAACACCAGCGGCACCGCCCGGGCGGCCTGGTAGGGCCGCCGTACCGCGGAGACCGACGTCGTTGGTCGTCGACTATCGCCTCGACGACCCGTCGGTCGGGCGTCCTCGGGGTGGCGCCGCGTGTCTGGTTGTAGTGTTGACCGCGGGAACCCCCCTACTCTGAACGGGTTCTGACCCCGGACGGAGATCGGACGTCGGGTGTAAGAGTGCAGGGGAGTCGTTTAGTGGGTGGGCCCTAAAATCCTTGGGCCCGCGATCTGCTCTCAACACCTGCAGATCGTTGAGTCTCACATACCCCGCGCGCCCCCTAGGCGCGGGGACCTCGTAGGAGGTTCGGCCCCCGGCCCGAAAAAAAAAAAAAAAAAAAAAAAAAAAACATACACACAATACAAAGCTAATAAAAACATATTAAAAACCAATCATTTTTCTCATCTAATGTACGAAGACAAATGAAGATTCAATAACGTTACTTATTTGATAATATAATACACTTATTTAATTCAATAGTAAAAATAAACTAGCCTAAGCGATTTTCTTAACTCACATCAATAAAAAAAAGCAAAAATACATATAATATTCAAACGGCGAACATTTTATGACTAAATTAGAGAACTTAATAAATTTATAAAGGTGAATTTATAAAATGTATAATAATATATGCTAACTGCAACCTTGTTAACATTTTTGAATAGCATTGATCCCTAATTTTTACTGGCAAACTTTTTTCTCACTTTCATAATCTTACAACACTCACAAAAGTTATGTTCGAGCCAGTTTTGTACCTTTACAGGGTAAAGAATTTTTGTATGGCTCGGCTTATGAAGGGAACCTTTTAATTAATTCCTTTTCGTAATAGTATATCGGGCGTTGACAAAACAGTTCTATTTGACAACAGATTTGCTGTATTTTTTGTGCTAATTTTAGTGCTTTATATAAAAATTTGGAGAAAAGTTTTTCTACCATTTGTCAAAAAAACAATAACAATATAATCGATAAAAAAGCATAAGAGAAAAATTAAATGTATCTTCGGTTGTTAGTGATTATAGTCGAATTTCAAACACTGAGTGAATACTAGTTTATTTTATATCAGTATGACTATACCTCTTTCTCCTTCTACTTTTCCATTATTTATTAAGAGCCCTTCTCGTGTATCCTGAACGAGCTGACGGGCCACCTAAGCAATTCCCACCCCTCCTGGCTGATTTTGTCTCGCTCACCTGTTATTCTGGTGGAACTGGAAAGGTCTCCGGGCCACAAGTAATCCTTCCGTCCTAAAAATAATAATAATATAAATGAATGTGTTGTTTACCCCAGTGACTTTGCGACTGGAACAAGCACTGCCCGGTTGTATGAGCATATACATACACCACCGCCGGACAGATTAAAACTAAATCTATATAATAATGAAATTGAAAATCACGCAAAGAGAAGAATGCAAGGATAAAGGGTATTTTAATTAAAATAGCCTTAAACGGCTCGGACGTTAGTATGAACATTACTAGAATCTTCTAAAACATTAACTCTTCCCGATTTTGTGATTAATGCGCACACATAAATACTCGATCTACGAATAAGCCTTGCCGAATACTATTTAAAAGTTTATACATGTAATTTATCTTTCTATGTATATTCAGCAGTACTCGTAATTGCTGTAAAATACATCGTTAATTAAACTAAACAAAAATATAATGCTACATCTAAATTCACCTAACTTCAATTTGTTACAGACATGCTACGAAATGGAAAGATACCTGCGCGAGGAACCCAGGGCGTTGAAGAGGCGCGACGCCCAGGACGAAGACTGGGCTAGGACTCAAACTAAAGCGGGATCGCCAGCCTCGCCTGCGCCCGCAACGCCGGCTTTAGCGCCCACTCCGCAGTCCCCGCCGACTCCGCCCTCGCTGTCGACGCTGCCACAGCTGACGGCGCCTCCATCGCTGCCGGTGCTGGTGTCTCCGCCCACGCCACCCGCGTCGCCGACTCTCGCGCTTATTCCAGCACCACGTCTCTTCACCGTGACTGTTGTAAAGGCGGAGCTAACGCGCGATCCGGAGGAGCCTCGAGTTACTCCAGTTGCTAAAGGTAACTGCTAATATTCTACCCATTGATAACCCATAGTATCAACTAGTCGAGTGCTTTCATTATTAAATGTTTTGGTACGATAGATAGAAGAGGTCACGGTGTTAAGTGTTAAGTTGTCACTGAAGCCCACAGACATTAACCACGTCAATACCCCCAATACCCATCCCGAAACATGAGTTCTAAGTTTCAATTATAACAGTACAACCGCTGCCCCACCTTTTAAGGTGAAACACCATTGCTGCTTCACGCTAGAAATAGGCAGAGTATAGGTACCTACCCGTACAGGCTCACAAGATACCACCAGTGAGAATCCAACGGCCGTCTGGTGTAAGTGACATGGTCACTACACAAGGGGGTTGCGGGTTCGAATCCCGCCAAGGGAAGATATTTGTATGATAAATATAAATGTATTTTCCAGGGTTATGGATGTATATTAAATATTAAACATATGTATGTGTCTAATAAAAATCTTACATTTATATCCGTTATCGAACTTATCACGGGACCAGTTAACGTGGCGTGATTGTTAGTAAATATGTATTATTTTATTTTATTAATTATAAATTATCCACTACCCATGTATAATACATTTGTGCTAATTGATCCAACTCATCACCCAAGATCCTATCATTAACGGCAAGGCGTGCTTCGAACCAGCTTAGTACCACCGTCTTAACTAAGGGAACGTTTATTGAAATGTCTATAAGACCAAATCTGACGCCACAAAATGGACCGTATGCTAGTCTACCTTGAAAGGTAATAATAATAACTGTGGTCTAAATACTAAACCGGTAGCAGTCACTTTGCGACCGGGCTGGTGACCGCTTAACATTAGATAGGTCGTAAACTCGTTAGCGTATTAAAAATGTTAATTTCACGTTTCGTTAAAGGTGTTTTACATTTTTCACAAACGATAATTATTTAATTTGTTTAATATTTATGTAATTAAAGTTTAAACATACGAAGTCTAGTCATCAATACTGTCACACTACAAAATTTCATTCATTAGTCTGACTATATACGCTAATATAAAACAAATATTACAATATATAAAGAACAATATTACATTTGAATTTAGAATTTGTCTTTAGGAATTGTAAGTATAACTTTCGCCTGAATAAGCCTTGCTCAAAGTGATTAAAGCTTTGGCAAAATACGTACTGAACGCAATTAGCTTTGTCATGATTGAATATTGTGCCATTTATTGTACGGTAGTGACATGTTGCAGTGGCTGCAGCTTATAAATGTATTGACCAATGTTCAATGTTATCACTCTCCAACAGTCAGTCACAACAATAGTGGGACAATTCCATTGATATTTAAACTGAAACCATCTAGCCTTTAAGAGTAATACAATGGTGGACAAAAAGTGAAATCATGTGTGCGTTTTTTTTTTTTTTTTTTTTTTTTATTGCTTTTATGATTAAAGGAGCTCACTGTCCACCTGGTCGTAAGTAGTTACCACATCTACCACGTAAATGCCGCCACCCACCTTGAGATATGAGTTCTAACGGCTAAAGTACAACGGCTGCCCTACCTTTCAAACCGAAGCTGCTTCACGGCAGAAATAGACGGGGTGGTTGTACCTACCCATGCCGTGCATATGGTCACATAGTGCATAGATTATAATGTAAATGTCATCATTGTGAAGATTACCGAATTTTCAATTTGGTAATCCGCCCTCCGACCCTATTATTAGAGTTTACTCCTTAAGAATCGATTCCACTAAAAAACCGGTATACCACGGTTTGATGGGCATGAAATCGAGCACTCCGAAATAAAAAAACGCTTTATTTACGTTCAAGCTGAATAATTTACTTTAACGTAAATATTAACTGTATCGTATTCACCTGAATGTTAAGTAGATGTCTGTCTACTTATTTATATTCGGGTACAAATTTTGTACAATGTGGTTAACGCGTTGAATTGTTTTAATACATAATTAAGCAGTGTTAAACAATTTCAGAGCCGTTTTTTTTTATCAAATTTAAATTATTTGAAATACCAAATAATTTTGTGTAGTAAAGATACGTACCTCATAATAAAATGCAGTGGATTTAATATTTATGAATAATAACTTATGGAATAAATAAAAATAAAGCTATATACATGGCTTTCCTTATTTTATGAAATGCGTTTATTAAACCCGTTTTGTCTGTTGCGTGTTCAATGACAATCGCAATTAAGGAATGAACTGCAGTCGCGTCTCAGACCCGACACAAAGCTTTCGAAGTGAAACTTCTTTAGGAGCGTTGAGAGTAAAATTTAACTCGCGACAGATTCGTTACGGCTAGAGACAAAAGATACAATTTAGGAAGAGCAAGAGTGAGAAAATAGGCAGAGAGTTTAAAAAACCATTCGACCGTGGAGAGAGGGAAAGGACAAAGCGAGCTAGGTTCTTATTTAACGACATCTGTTAGATTTCATTAAAATTACTACATTGCAAGGCAAACGGTGTGAAGCTTAGTCTTAGCTTGGCTTTTACAGCTTATCACAAAAATAAAAATCTTACGTTACGGACGCTTTTTCCCGGTCGGGGTACCCCTCCGCATCAACCCATAAGGAACTTCGTTCCAAAAAATGAAGAAAACCACAATACTACACAAAGAAGTTTCACTTCTTTCACGTGCACCAAGCTGCACGCACACCAGCTTTTTTCCTCTAGTTATTCGGTATGGTATAGTTTCGATAATGCGAATTTTGGTTTTGTAGTCGAGGTACCGATGAAAGTTCCGATGCCGCCGATGGCCGCCCCGGTCCGGCGGGCGCACGCGCCGCGTCTGCCGCACCCGCACGCGGCCGACCCGCGCCGCCGCATCCACCGCTGCGAGTTCCCTTCCTGCGACAAAGTGTACACGAAGAGCTCGCACCTGAAGGCGCACAAGCGCACTCACACCGGTACGTGATCACGCACACTCGTTTTTCGCTATCCCGTGAATTAATTTGGAATTGTAAAGGAAAATAAAATGATGTCTCGGAATTCACATCTTCAAATGTAAAATCACGGCCCTCCTGGTGTTAAGTGGTTACCCGAGCCCATAGACATCTATAACGTAAATGCCGCCACCCACCTTGAGATATAAGTTCTAAGGTCTCAGTATAGTTAGAACTGCTGCCCCACCCTTCAAACCGCAACGCTTTACTGCTTCACGGCAGAAATAGGCAGGGTGGTGGTACTACCCGTGCGGACTCACAAGAGGTCCTACCACCAGTCAAATGTAAACTTTTTCGAATTTTAGCCCTTCTGAATGAAGTTCTTACGTTATGCATAATCCTTTACTCGGTGTATTTTTATAGGTAAATCTAGCTTAGTTGCTGTATATATTACACCACTAGCTATACCCATCCGCTTCGCTGGGCATTTAAAATTAACATTATTATTTCTCACCCACAAAGATTCTCATAATTAACGCCCCCACAACTGGTGTAGGGACTTCAATACTTATATTAGCCTATCCATTAAGTACGTGTATTTTCTACATGGATACCAAGTCATTCGGATGAATGGTTCAGTAGTTATAACGGAACATCCGTAAGAACCACTGTAGATTTATATATTAGTATAGATAAATAATATTTTCTTAAGTTAGGACGCGCACAGGCTAAGCCTGAGATCGCGACGAACGTAATTAAGTTCGTAAACCGTTCCAGGCGAGAAGCCGTACAAATGCTCGTGGGAGGGATGCGAGTGGCGTTTCGCGCGCTCGGACGAGCTCACCCGCCACTACCGCAAGCACACCGGGGCGAAGCCCTTCCGCTGCCGGCACTGCGACCGGTGCTTCTCGCGCTCCGACCACCTGGCGCTCCACGCCAAGCGCCACGCGTAGACAGCCCGCGCGAGGCTGCTCCCGCCGCCCGCCACCGCCACAACCGACGCCCCCACTGTAAGCGATTTGTTAGCACGTCGTCTTCAGTCGCTATCCACGCGTACGGATTGTGGAAGCACTCGACCAGCGGAGGGGCGGGCCCGCGGATCGCTGCAAGCCAAAGATACCGCCGCATGTAGCGCGGACGAGTCCACACTCATCGCACCCGATGCTTTAAACTTATTTTTTATTTAGTTAGTTATCGTGAGCTGAGAATGTAATTTGGGAAATCTCTTTATTTGAATGTTTCGGCACTGGCCTCTTTTGTCGTTACTTTTGTTGCGTTAAGAGAACTTTTATATTTGCCGTTGTTTATTGTGTAATGTTTTTTGTAAGCTTCGCGTAGGGATGTTTGTTTGCGACGCGCGTCGCATGGCTGCGCGCGTCCTTGTTGTGCCATCGCCGGTCTCCCGCCGGTCTGCATTTCGGATCACCCGTCATATGACATTATTTATTGGTTCGCGGGATACAGGCACGTTCCCACCGACGCGGACGAGCTCGGCACATTATTAGCGTTTAGTAGGAAGTGCGTCGTTACCTGACGCGTCGATGCCGCGTATCAGTTATCCCGCGGCGACAGCGCTATGTACCATCTTATGAAAATCGTGTTATTTTGTCAATAACCGTATGTACTGCGCCGTACGGGTCTCGTTGTGAATTAGAATGTGCTCATGTGTTCACGGAATGACTGATACATGGCATCGACGTTATTATTTGTGTATTCGTTTATTAGCTTAGTATATAGCATGTTACCTTGTATTGATCGGAATCGGCCACTTATGCGTCTCGCTGATTCAGTTATCAGCCGAAATTTATTCGACATATAATTATTATATTTAAGCTTTCTCTTTACTCTTTCATTCCGTTATATGATGCAGTATATATTTAAATGTTTAGATCTAATGCGTAATGTATTGTGACTTTATTGTTTATAAAGGTGTCTAAACAAGAGGATCGAAAATTTTGTATCTTACGCGACATTCGAGTCGCTCTTTGTAAAATGAGGAGACACCTCTATGATGATTCTGTTGTGTCCATAGACCTATATTACTTCAGTGGTTGTGTCGTCTAAAATGTCATCTTTGTCAAACATCATTTTGACATACCGCTAGTGACGTCGTTAACACAGCCGTAGTTTTTATTTATTTTAAATAAATATAATGTACTCTGTCATATTTAATTCGCAAATTACAAGTAGATACAGCGTTAGATGATTACCAGCCTTTTATTAGTATTTAGAGAATTGCTTTTATCGTCGCCTATGATAGGTTTATGAAATTATGTAATAAAAAAATTGGGACACCCTAATATTATTATGGCCAATGAATAGCCAAGTTTTTGATGAAAAAAAATCTTTTAAATAAAACTTTTAATGCATGCATTTTAATGTTACGAATACTTTAGTGACGCGCGTGAATGGTGGTGTGTTTCATTCTCTTTCTCCATTAAAAATTTACGATTTGGATGAATGAAATCAAAATTTGTTTTGAGATTGTACTGACTGACATCCCAGTCGACCTAGTGCTTTGACGGGTCACGTGAAATGTGTCAAATATTTGAATAAAGTATTTTATTGTAATAATATATAATAATAATGTATTTAGAATTTAATCACATTTTATCATTAAAATTAATTAAATTGTATAATCAAATATATAAATTATTATTCGTAAAAGAGAATTTAAAAACTCAAGTCCGTTACAATCCAATCGTATGCACTGGATCAAATATACATCAGAACCCGTTCGTACATTTGTCTTAACGAAATTACTCATTATCAAAATAATGATTAGCAAAAAAGCTGATGTGAACTAAAAATAAAAACATTTTCGATTATTTCCACTTACTAATATAAATATTTATATATAATAACCTAAAAATAAACATAGAACAACGACTGCTTGTTAGAACTGCCATATTAAAATTAAAGTATAATTATTATCTGTAGTATTCCATTTTATAAAGGAATATTTTACATTTTGGCGAAAAAATAGATTTAAAAAACAATAAAAGAACTATTAAATAAAACACAGTTCCATTCAGAAACAAAAATAACTACAAATGCCCCTTGAAAACAATTATTATTGTAACTAAGGTTTTAAATTTCGCTTGTATTAATAGGGACGTGTCAAATACTTTTAAAGTTTTCGCAGTTTCTGTATAACTTATTAAAAACAAAATAAATAATTGAATTCCTTAAAAAACGATTTCTGAAAACGAAAAACCCATGGACTATTTCGAAATCTCTTTAAATAATTCTTACGCTAAACGAGTATTCAAAGAATGTTGATAACAACTTCATTCTGTTGGCATAGCCGCCTTTCAATCAGAAAGTTGTAAAGTCTAGACTCTATGCGGACTGCAACTAAAATTATCAGTTTACCTGAAGGCTAACTGGGAATTTCCACGTACGCTAATGGTTTGACGTCCGCTAACAATGTATTTACATAGTCGGTGCGGGTGAAAGGTGAGCTCTTACTTATCGCCTTTCAGCACGAACTTACAAAGCGGCATGGCGGCAAATTCAATAAACATTCTGCAATGAATCATTTTTGAAACATTCTAGTAATATACTCTTAAAATTTTTCTTCATAATGATTAAATTCTAATCTAGTGTTCATATTAAATGTTAGTTATGTGTCTATTTATCTCTTATCGTATTTAGAGTAAATATTTACCAATATGTAATCGTAATAGCTTAGAAAAATATATGAATATAGGAAATTTTTTGGATATCGCGTACGACAAAATAAACATGCAACTCGTAAAATTATTACGCATTTCCTAACCGTATCCTTTGAAGAACAATAATCGCCTAATATCAGTGCTCAATTACGTTTTATATTTATACAAATCAATGGTGCAGTTTTACGAACGACTTTTCTTAGTCCATTGCGATGTCTATATACACATTCGATTTATACAAAACATAACCGGACCCTGAGATGTGCTATCTCTGCATCTGAATAAGTCCTTCTGAAATCTTAAAGAAACTATAAGTACACACTTGCGTTGGCAAATGAGGTTAACAGTGCGCTACAATATATTATGCCATTTACTCTATAACAACCATTTATACCTATCACCGCGTTAGTTGCAAGGCTCATGACCCTGACTACTATACCAGGACAATCTGGTTCGTTCTCCTCTTGGTGTATATTTCCGTGTGAGATATTAGGTGAGGTCTGGATGCTTGTTCTTGTCTCGAGTTTATTATCCTTAAAACAGGACAGAATCCTGGACTTGGAACTCCGGAAAACATATTGATTTATAAAGTCGTAAATGTATGGTTATATAAACTAATTGTAAAACTCGTAACATCCCTATTGGATCACCAAACCTGCGGTATTTGTTAAAACGCGAATAATTACAGTTTTACGCTTCATCACACCGAATACACACAAGGACTCTTGTTGCGGTCAATGAGCGCCCGTGATGTCGGACTAATTCTCATTCCGCTGAACTTTGCGTTCCGCCGAAAATGATTTTGACGATAAACAAACGTGTTATTTCAATAATTAATACGGCTTGCTTGCGAAATCTATTTAAAGTAAGTGCGTTCTGACTCAGCCGCGTTGTTTGAATAACATTGTATGCAATAACAAAACAATATTGAATTCTTGAGTGCATTAGGTACATTTGTAATCGTAAATCGATGTATGGTTTTAAATAAAACAAATTCTATCGGCAAATATGAAATCGGGTTCAATACATAACATACAGCTTACTGTCCTAATGTGGAAAATTCGAAGAACTTATTTGTATATTAAAATGACAAGGTAGCTGTTTATTATTTTAAAAAAAACCGAACAAAATACAAACAAGTACTAAAAAGTACAACTTATGGTTCTGAGCCTAAAAAAGTAAATGAAAGTACTTGTCCAATATATGTGAGAATTAATTAATATCAAAACAAACTAAAGAACTTTACAAAAAAATCATTTGAATAAGAAAAGCGCCAATCAAACAGAAACGACACCATTGAATTCAGTTCGAATTTACTGTTAAGAACTTCGGAAATAGTTTCCCACTAACACCTCTTATTTAAATTACTCACAATTTGCTATAAATTTACATAAAATCGTGATTATAGTTATATAGATGTAATGCATGTCTAGTGTTCGTACGTGCTTCTGGATGTGTAATGTTGTGTAAAGTTGCACATGGCTAATGTATGCAGATAATATCGGTTCTAATGTATTCTGGACTGCTCTTGCGTCGTCAATAAAACTTTGGACGTTAAATTTCAGTCTCCGCCTTTGTCAGTTCACGGATGACCAATTTGCAATTAGTTTTGTTCTGGGTCTAGTGTTGCAGTTAAAATGACAGTGTAGTAAACTTTGCTTGGTACATCTAAAGAAAGCGCCGTGGTTTCGAGAATTCCTACGCCGGAAAACGATCGCGAAGTGGAATGGTTTGATAGATATTACCGGTGGTAGGACCTCTTGTGAGTCCGCGCGGGTAGGCACCACCACCCCGCCTATTTCTGCCGTGAAGCAGTAATGCGTTTCGGTTTGAAGGGCGGGGTAGCCGTTGTAACTATACTTGATACCGTAGAACTTGTATCTCAAGGTGGGTGGCGCATATACGTTGTAGATGTATATGTGCTCCAGTAACCACTTAAGTCAGGTGGGCTGTGAGCTCGTCCACCAATCTAAGCAATAAAAAGATATGATAACTAGTTCGTTTTGAACAAATATTTTGTCGCATCTAATCACTCGCTGCAAATCTCAGGAAACAAAGTTACGACTCTGTCATTTCAACTTCAAATATTTGACAAGCTACGGAAAAATCGAGCAGTGTGAATTGAATTATTGCATTTTAAATAACAATCTTAATAAAGGAAAATAATGCGGCTGTGTGTTGAGAATATCTTAATGTGTGAGCCCGCCGAATTAGGAAGCACGTGTAACGCAATTTTTTTTTTTAATTTAGGTACGTACCTTATTTTAATTGCATTTAATTTTTACGATGATAATTTTTATATTTATTTTTTTATATTTTTTTACAATTTATTCCTTAAAGCTAATTGTTTATCTTCTCGGACGATTTTTACGTACATTCCAGTTGTGTGTAACTTAATTCGGTCGGTATTTCTATTGAGTGCATGAATAGGGTCGTGAAAACTGTGCAAATTGTTCAATATATTAATTTTATGAAATTATAAAGTTTATTATTTAATAAATTTTGTAAAAGTGTTTATGAAATATTTTTTAAATTTTTATTAAACTGTTATATCCTTTTGAAGATTTTGAATTAAAATATTATGTAAATGTGATATACAGTTAAAATGGAATTTAAAAAAACAAAAATGTTGTATGTTTAAAAGAAAAAAAAACACATTTAGAAAAGTTGAGGCTTGGAGTTAGCAGATGTTATTTAAGTATTGATCGTCATCACTGACAGTTACAAAGAAACAAACACACATTATTATGAATTTTGAAATGAATTTTCTCGAGAATCATGTAATATATAATAGGTACGTAATATTTAAATCACGACCCTTGGAATCAATGTTGGCGGATGTAACGTTTTGCGCCTGAGCGTCAACTCTTTGTTCATAATTTATTTTTATAAAATACAGTAAAATCTCCTTATTCGTTGAGTATATGTTCCGTAAATACTGCGCGAATACAGAAATCGTGAATATGGAAAAACGCGTTTATAAAGAATATTCGGTTGGATACCTACATATTGGAATCTTTTTATCCATGTGTAAACTGATTAGTTCTGCGAACAAAGGCATCATTAGCCGCGAACATAGAAAATGGGTCGTATTTTTTTAATACGCGAATAATGAAAACGCGATCGAAGGAAACGCGAATAAGGAGCTTGTATTGTATAAGAATATCTGTATTTTATACGTTGAATCTACGTGATCGTTTTTATTATGAAATTAAATTTAGTTAATTTTTTAAATGTTTTTTGTATCGTCTTGAACTGACTGTCACTTTTCATGCGGAAAACCAAAATCCGCATTTATTGTACGCATATTGCATTTTATATTAATAAAACTTTCTTATATGTGGTATTATTGTGTGTTTTATTTGTAATTGCCAATGGATAACAAATTATTACATTTTTCTTTTTTTTTTAGGGATTTTATGACCTGGTAACTAAGACCTTTAAGTCATGTCTTATTTAAAACTCATATTCTTATTTTTATGAAAAATGATAATATGGAGTGAAATGAAATGAAGATGATTAATTTGAGACATTAATCAACTGGGATGAAATTAAATGAATGAGATGAGATGATTTTGGGTATACAATCTCAGTAAAATGGTGGTCATTTACTGAGATTTTTTCAGTGGACTTTTTCGAAAATCCCGAGAAGTTACGTCCAGCGACTTTGTTTCATTTTCCCTCATTTGTGCACTTTCACAGATATTAAACAGTTAATAAATCACCGTTATTACATACCTATATTTAAACCTGAAGAAACATTAAATAGACAAAATAAAACAAATCACACAACTTAACTCTTCGCGTTCCTGTCAAAAGGTCCATTACATTTTTCGATGATCGCCTGTCAATAGATAGCTTCGTGAATATTATGCACGTGTTTTATTGTTATATGTTTCGATTGTCCCACTTGGGAAGTCGAGCTGATGGCCTGTAGTTTTAGGAGTCCGCGGGCACCACAAAGGTCCATGTTGCCTTTGACCACCTTTGAGATAAGACGCTCAATTCTCAGTTGAATGGTCTGGCTTTTTTCTTATTGCTTTGTTGGGCGGACGAGCTCACGGCCCACCTTAACTGATGTTAAGTAGTTACTGCAACCCATAAATATGTACAACGTAAATGCCGCCACTTTCCTTGAGATATGAGTTCTAAGGTCTCCGTTTTTACAGAACAAGGGCTGCCCTACCCTTCGAACCGAAACGCATTACTGCTTCACGGCAGAAATAGGCAGGGCAGTGGTACTTACCCGTGCGGACTCACAAGATGTCCTACCACCAGTAATTACGCAAATCGTTATTTTGCGGGTTTTATTTTTATTACACGATGCTATTCCTTCACCGTGGAAGTCTATCGTGAACATTTTTAAGTACGTATTTCATTGGAAAAATTGGTACCTGCCGGCGGAATTCGAACACCGGTGCATCACGACATAGGAATGCACCGGACGTCTTATCCTTTAGGCCACAACCCTTCAGCTTGGTGTCTGGTTGTCACGTCCTTCATATTGGAATCTATCACTGCTTGGTCGCCGAAGTAGCAGCTATTCGAAGTTTTATTAGAAAATACTATTGTTTCGTATGGTTAATACTTCTTCATTTATAAAATGGGTTCTTTCTAAGGAATTTCATTACTGACCTTGACGCCTCGCCGAGTATGAGTTTGAGTTCACAGAGTATCAGTTCACTTTTTTTTATCCTACCTATGCTGATAGCCTTGAGAGGCTATTTCAGCTTCACCCTAACGTGTAGGTAAACTCACGGGGCTCAAACCGGAGTGTTGCTAACATTGGCCCTAGCAAGAGTAGTGATTTGTAGAATCTATCACCGGATCGGAAACGCGACCCACTGAGAAGATCCGGTGAGAAACTCAGTGGGCTGCGTCTATGGGTTAATTCGCTCGTCAAGCACTTCGACGAGGACGGCGACCGGTGCTTGTGGTACCTAAAAGCACCGTTAATGGATCAGGAGGATCCGTAATGACGTGTTTTGGGCATGAGTTCACAAGAACTCTCATCCTAATGGCTTAACAGCCGCTTTGACGCGACCACTTTATTTGATACACCGGCAGACCTGTCTAGTGCAGCCATCAATACGCATCAAGATCCGCAGTCGCGAGTACCTACTCTACGCTACGAATAATGCATTTGAATTCGGAATTAAATTGTACGGTTGGTGACTGCTTTAGAATATGCAACTCTATGATTACCTTAACTCGCAAATGAGCGTGCTATGACGTAAATCTATCCAGTTGACTGCCAAGGTACGGCAAATACCCTATGAATCTCGTTCGAAGAAAGACATATTTATATGTAGCTATACTTGAGACCTTAGAGCTTATATCTCAAGGTGGGTGGCACATTTACGTTATAGATGTCTATCGGCTCCAGTAACCACTTAACACCAGGTGGGCTGTGAGCTCGTCCAACCATCAAAGTAATAAAAAATAAATCGCGGTCCACCTTGAGCCACAAAATGGAAGTCTCTTAAAACGCCTTCCACTCTTTAGACCGGAACGCATCTTTGATTTTGATATTGAGCGGTTAGCGCTGCTTATGGACGTCAGCAATGCTAGAGGCAGAGATAAGCCGCTGCCTAACTTACTACGCAGTCAGTATCAGCTACTAAGCTGATAGTTCTAGGGCATCTAGGGTATCTAATATCTAGATAATGTTTCTTATTAGTTCAGATGGCTTCATTTGTCATCTTATTTCACCGTCAACCAAGTTGCATCGACCGAAAGTAATCCCTAGAGTAATTAGACCCATTTATTTTATGTTTTCTGTAAAAATATTATTTTTATTTCTCTATAAAATTCATATTAAATATTTACTATGTCAAATTAAATATAAAAATCGCTCATTTTAATATCCAGAGTAATACATTGAAAAAAAAAGAACATGATCAAAATTTCATAACCGCTATTTTAATATAAAACAACGAACACCATTGTGTATACCAACCGGTCATCGTTCTCGTCGAACCCGTCGGTTGCGACGAAGGGCTCGGCGAGTAAAATAACCCACAGACACAGTCCACTGAATTTCTCGCCGGATCTTCTCAGCGGGTCGCGCTTACAATCCCGCGGTAGATCCTGCGAAGCACTGCTCTTTCTAGGGCCAGTGTTAGTAACGCCTCCAGCTTGAGCCCCGAGGGCTCACCTAGATCCTAGGGTAACGCTAATATAGCCTCTCAAGGTTATCAGCATAGGTAAGAAAAAATGCATACCAATTTTCCCTTTAAAATGTTCCGAAACTTCCAACGGGTGCTCGCCAAATGTTGCTTGAATACTAACAGCGCCATCTATATTAAAATTTTAGTAACAAGATCATGTTTAAAAGTGCCATCTAGGGAAAAATACCGGAACTTCGTGAAAATGAGTACAACAAAATTTCGAATTTGGCGTCTAGTGACGATATACGGAACCAAGCTGAAATACTTCTTTACTTCAATAGATGGCAGCTTAATAGTACAAAGCCAGTAATGCAAAATCTAGGAAATAGTTTTAGTAAAATACACCAAATTAGTTGGTAATGAATCGCGTATTTGAATTCATTAAAGGCCGGCATTAAAATTAATTAAAATTTCGGATCAAAGTTTTAGCTTTGATATTTATTATACATACGTTTAAACTGGTTTTATGGCATTTGAAGTACTAAAATGAGCAAAGTTAGTTAATAAATGATTATTACACACATTATTATACACGAGCAATTTCTATTTGGTATAAACAACTATTATGCTATTACTGACAGCTCACAGACTCAGATTAATTTTATGTTTTACATGTTCTCTAGTACATTCACATTTTTCCTTAGAGGACACAACGAAAACTATTTTTTTTTATTGCTAAGATGTATTGTCGAGCTCACAGCCCACCTGGTGTTAAGTGGTTACTGGGGACCATAGACATCCACAACGTAATGCGCCACCCACCTTGAGATATAAGTTCTAAGGTCTCAAGTAAGTTACAACGGCTGCCCCACCCTTCAAACCGAAACGCATTATTGCTTCACGGCACGATGTTATTCCTTCACCGTGGAAATCAATCGTGAACATTTGAGTACGTATTATATTTCATTAGAAAAATTGGTACCCGCCTGAGATTCGAACACCGGTGCATCGCTCAACACGAATGCACCGGACGTCTTATCTGTTAGGCCACGACGACTTCGACTTTGGTCTTCGCCTATTCATAATTTTTATTGTGTACCTCCTTGATCTGAATACAAAGACACCACACTCTCCTCTGGTTCGTGTACACGTACCAAACAAAGAAAACAAGGGAAAACAAAAAAAAGACATTTTAAAAATCTTAAAATAACTTTAATCCTTTAAATGGTCCTTTGAGCCGTTTAGTTAATCGCCTTATCGCAATCACCGTGCTCTCTGGGTTAAGGCGCTACACCTCGCTCGCGGATCCGAGCCTAAATCCCGAAATATCGTCTAAGGAATTCGGTTCACGTACTAACGATATAGAATGGTTTTATGTAGAAGTGTTTATGAAATTTACAGCCTTCTGCCTAGCCAAGATTGTTTCTTAGAGGCTATGTTTTGTAGCAGCTAGATTATTACACGCTCCACGGAGTGCTAAGCGGTTAGCTCACAGTTTAAAAAAAAGGGACAAAACGTAAAATTTGAGATTGGCCATTTCACATAATTGAGTTTTTTTTTTTTTTAATAATAATATTGATAGAAATTAATAATAAAAATCAAATACAATCTCGATGCGTATTATTATGTTGCTGAAAAGATTTTAAAAATGCGGCTTTAAGAGTAGTAAGAACAATGTTTCAGTGACCTTAAGCTGTTTATAGATCTCTCATACTTTTCCAGCTTAAGTAATATATTCGACATTATTTGTGCCTTGTAGATGGAGTAGAGATGAATCATGGCCAGGACCGCATGGCCAAAGTAATCTCTGTTTAAAAACAAAAAAGTTCAAAATAATGTCACTTCTGCGTATAAATTAATCTAAGTAGCAAAAAGCTTTCCAAACGTCGCCTCCAATATCTTTAAGAGCCGTGAAATGCTCGGCGTTTTAACTTTAACCGTTCGTGAGTGTGTTGAACTTAAAGCCTTTTAATATAAGATTTTACTTAAGCTTGAATGTATGTTCACGGGGAAAATTACTGAGGTAGGCAGAAATACTTTTTAATATTCTTTTAACATTACTTGATGATAAGTACATAATTTAGTGATCTTTGTAGATTTCGATAAGGCTATGCGTCATGATAATCGCCTTATCGTTGCCGCCGCTGACTACTCCCCGAATCCTGATCACGCAGGAGCAAGTCACCGTCGTCGCCCTAGACACGTCCTTACGGATCCATCAGACCCAAATTAGACACCTTCAACTCTAACACTAGGAGCAGGCTTAGGGACCCCGGTAACCGTACTCGTCGAAGTCGACAAAGAGGTCGACGTGCAACTTAACCCATGCATCAGCCCGCTGATTTTCTCGCCGGATCTTCTCAGTGGGTCGCAATTCCGATCCGGTGGTAGATTAATTCGCGAAGCAGCTGCTTATGAGTTGTTTGGTCCCCTTTGGAGGCGCTCGGGCAGCTCTTAGCAAATCCCACCCCTCTTGGCTGAGCCTTTGCTCGCCCACCGGTCCTGATGACACTGGAAAGGCCTTCGGGCCACCAGTAATCCTTCAACCATAAAAAAAAGGTTTGTAGATCACATGAAGTAAATTTATTATTTTATTGCAAGCAGCGCTGGCAAAGCCAAGGCCAAGTGAAGCTTACAAACCTTACAACAACCTTAACCCATAGCCTGCCCGGAAAGCTGGAAGGTATTATGATGTTATACCACATATAGACCGGAGGGTCGCACCCACCCCATGGAGTCTTGTATATCCTATTACCAATACCTAAAGTTATTATAATATATGATCCTCGCGAATCGATGATAAAACACCCAATGTAATAGCCAGTTTACTTTTTTCAAATCCAAATTCAATCCACCAAACTGAACATATTATTATAATCGCCTTAAAACAAACAACAACTTGGCACGAAGGTACTGACATAATTCCGTGCGGTCGCATCCGCTCTGAGTTATGAGGTCTAGCAACGCTGCCACCGTGCCAAGTGGCTGTGTTATTCATCGCTCACCGTATTGACTGGGCTCTTTGAACCGAAATAATCTTATTATAATTTTGAAAAGCGAATATTCACGGAAAGTTCTCGGAAGCTTTTAGTCTAAAAAGCTTTTCTGTTACTAAATTACGTACACCAAAAAGGTATTTTGTCGAAATATTATTAATTAGTGCTGATGTTTGAAATTGTGTTGACGTTCGGTAAATTCGTAAGACGTCAAGTCAGTCTTTAATACTCACGTTCATATTACATTTCCTCACCAAAGGAGGAGACTTCCTTCCTCTTCCTGGAGATCTCCAGTTTCGCGTTCTGTTTTGAAGGGAGTCTACCGTTATACATAACGCCTTCCTGTCTTAAAGTCAATGTAATGAGTATGATAATTCATAACTGCTTCTCATCCTGTGATCAGTGAATTAATTAGCCCACTTAGAGTAATAAAAGATTGAAAACGACTTCAAAGCTGAACGAACTTAGTCATTAACGTAAGTAACAAGTAAAACCACAAATGTAACTCACTCAAACTCAGTTAATTTACAAAGTAAATGAATCACAATCTAGTTAAAATTCTAAAACTAATGCCACTTCCACTCGGGGTCACAGAGTAGGTAAAATAAAAATAAATGATCCACAATTAATCGCAGTTAGTTTTGTGGTCTCCCTGGTATTGCCACAGTTAAGTACACACTAGAAGTACTATTGCTAAATGCTAAGAGATCATTTTTAGATACAGAAAAGTTCTAATTTTCATTTCTTAATATTTTTGATGTTCATAAGCAACAGGATTACATAGTTGCATTTCTGTTTTAGTCCGTCATCGTACGCGTTATTTAAATATTAGTGAGCGCAAATATAAATATGTAGGTAGGTAGTCAATTGGATCGCGATCGTATTAGATGCTCGGTAGCGGTAGGCAGCGGCTTGGCTCTGCCCCTGGCATTGCTGAAGACCATGGGCGACGGTAACCACTCAACATTAGGTGGACCGTATGCTCGTCTGTCTACAAGGGCAATAAAAAAAAGAAAGATGCTCTGGGTATTCAATAGGATTTTTTTGTACTTGATTTTTTTGGATTCAATTTTGTACAAATTAGTGCGCACTTTGTATAGTTTCGTTGATTGTTAGCTAAAACTATCAGCGAACAATCGGAGTTTGGTAAAACAGCAAGAATACGTTAAGCACGTCACCTTAGAATGTACTTACCGAATCCGTATGAACTGTATCACACTTTGCTTTAATGTATAGTGCCGGACCTCACAAGTCCCGGGGAGGGTTTATGTCGTACCGTTTGTCTTAATACAGGGTCAGGCAGTATGTTTCAATAACGCCCGTTTTCCCCTGATATATATATTTCGGGACCCACGTACTTCATCTGAGCTGTTAGTTGTAAGAGCACGGTTCTCCTTCAGGAATAAGTTTACTCGATAGATAACTAGTGTCATCGTCGTGGCTCAAGAGTCAGCAAGATGAAGTGATAGCAGAGCTGATACCGTAGGGGCAATAACCGTAAACCGGCATATGGCTTGTGGAGCGCTTTCCTACAGAAATTGAAGGCAGAGCCGAAAACTAGAGGCAGCTAGAAAGAAGATTAACCTCAGAAATTGAAAGGTGTGTTCTGATAGAGATGGACTAACTTTATTTCGTGAAACGGATAAATTTGTGCTTTTTTATTAATTAGATAGGTAGTATTAGTATTAAGTGGTTTCCATAGCCTATACTCATCGACTACGTAAATGCGTCACTCATCTTGAGACATGAGTTTTAGGTCTCAGCTTTACAGTGCAACCTCTGCCCCAGCCCTTAAACCGAAACGCATTTCTGCGACAGAAATATTCGCGGCAGAATTAGACAGGGCGGTCGAGACGCCGTACTACCTAGTAAAAATCCTTAGCACATATCCTTCCAAATGTAAACAATGCTTTATCAAATGCAACAAGTGGACTGCGATCTGTTCGTATACTTCGCTATCAAACCTAATTACAAATGTTACGTATGTTAGATAATACGGTAGTACATATATTTTGATTGTGATTTTGCAAAAACATCTTTACAAAGACATGTGACCTGACTAAGGCTGATAAAATTCATTTTAGCGCAAGCAGTACTTTAGTTTAATCCGTAAATGTAAAACTTTCCACTAAGCTTGCGAGGTTGCGAATTTTACATAATGAAGCTTTTGTCTACCGACACTCCAAACTGTTAGTGAAAGCTTTCCCCAAAACACACATAATAAATGAAATGCAAAGTTTCATGAAATGCAGCGGAGTATTTGTGTTAGCTTGCGTTAGCGGGTTTTAAATAAATAAATACTTGCACTAAAGCATTTCGTGAACCTGCCACAGTTTCTACCACTGGGATTCACTTTTTTTTTTTTATTGCTAAGCTGAGTGGACGAGCTCACAGCCCACCTGGTGTTAAGTGGTTACTGGAGCCCATAGACATCTACGAGGTAAATGCGCCACCCACCTTGAGACATATGTTCTAAAATCTCAGTGTAGTTACAACGGCTGCCCCACCCTTCAAACCGAAACGCATTACTGCTTCACGGCAGAAATAGGCAGAGCGGTGGTACCTACCCGTGCGGACTCACAAGAGGTCCTACCACCAGTAGACGAAACACGTCACGAAACACCACCATAGGTTTTAAAAGGTAGGAGAGCTGACATTACAACATAAATAATAGTCATGCCTAAAGCTGGATGTAACTTTGTGACACTTATGAGCTTCGACAACCCGAACGCCGAGTGCTTCCTAAGATCTTCTAAACAGACGACACCCAGAAGATAGTTAAACATTTAGTTCTTCTGAATGTTTAACTATCTTCTGGGTGTCGTCTGTTTAGAAGATCTGGGCTCTAAGGAGCCCACTTGCCATTTGCTAATGAGCGGTTCTATGAGTACAAAATACGTCTTTAGACTTGGTGTTTTAAAGTCGAAATTTCTTTGAGAAAACATTCGATATTTTCGCGAGATAGTTATTATTTTCCTTGTTTGAAACGTTTTTCCGATGCGATAGTTGCTTTTTCCTCGATCTATCGGTCGCTAGGGTGGGAAAGTGAAATAAGGTCTATTAGTAGGACAGGTTCTCTTCGAGACGCTACCAATTGCCGCGACATGTGGGTGTATGTAATGTGTACCTTTTGTTTTTCCAACACGCTACATTTATTTTGATTAAAAAAAACCCTTATGTTTAAGTTTTGATGTTTTACAAATAAAACTTTTCTTTTGGCTGTTTCTCAAGATCGTAACTCAGTGGAGGCTGGAATATCCCTTTGCATTGAACTTTTTAAGTAAAGCCCTGTTTCGTACTTAATTCTACATTTTAGGAGGTCTCAGGTAGAATAATAAGTTATTGTCAATATCTCAAAATATTTTGTTTGCCTATTTTTGTTTGTCTCGTCGAAGGCTGGGTTTGTTGATTTGCACGCTTGCTGCGGTTAAAACACCCTTACAAAGTGCATCATTAAATTTCGGCACAAAGTAAACCGATTTTCAAAATATTTTTCTACTTCTTATCAATCATCCAACATGAAAAGATTCTGCATAATTTCCAAACTTAATGTCGTACATCTCGTTACTGATCTCATTTTTCATCTCTTATATCTTAAAATCCAATGAAAGTTGAAAGAGCATCTTTATAATTAGAATCTTCATTGGAAATTTGAGCAGGTTCTGGCGCTTCTATACAAATCGCTTCGACATCGCAGCTTTCGTCAGAATCCAAGAAATCTATCTATTAACTTCCTACACTTAAAAATAATCGAATACAAATATTTTTCAGCAATTGTCATTTTTACTTCTAGCGTCTTCACATGAACACATTGAACAAACAGTAACTATAAAAATCGCTACATACATAATTTTGAATAAAAATTAATTTCTTAGTAATCTTTAGTATTTTGATAGTGAACTAACATGAACATAATAAGTGTTTTTTTTTTTTTTTTTTTTTTTTTTTTTTTTTTTTTTTTTTTTTTTTTTTTTTTTTTTTTTTTTTTTCACAATGCATTACAACATAATAAGTTAATTTAGATAAATTAATTTTTACTTACACGATATTTAATTCAGACGCCAGTGCTAAATCACATAAAAAGTCACTTGTACTTGATTCCGTCGTTAATAAAAGACTAAATAGACGGTTTTTTTTTGATAACGCCATCTTGTTGTGTCTTTAAAGCGGTTAGTTGCCCTCAATTAAGAAAAATAGTATTATTATTCGCCAATAGATGTCGGGAAGAGCTCATTATTGAAAACACGAAAAAAACAACATTTTCTAAAAATAAATCGTAGCTAGATCGATTTATCGCCCCCGAAATCCCCTGTATACTAAATTTTATGAAAATATATATATATATATATTAATATACAAGAATTGCTCGTTTAAAGGTATAAGATAAGACACATCCCATATCGTTCGTAATCTAATAATAATATCTAAACTTTTTTTTTTAGTTAAACCTAAATTGTAAATATAACTCGCTTTATATAACTAAACATTTGCAGTTAGTAGTCGTGATCATACAAACACACGCCGCGCTAATCGGTTATATAGAAAAGTTAAATCAAACTTATACCAAAAAACGTATCGTGTCTGTATTTTAATAATCTATGTATGATGGCGGTACAAGCGTCGGGTTTCGTTTACAAGAATTGCTTCGGATGGAGCGTCATTAACCTACAGTCGCCTGGTGGAATTCACGGTCTAAAATATAAGGGATAGCGAACTGAAATAATTAACGATATCTTGTAACACAGTCCTGCATCAACTGCTATAGGTAAATTTAAAGGAAAGAATACTATTCATTTCAATGCGATAAAAACCGCGATCTTGGCGTTATCTTCTGTATTAAGTTGTACGGCGACGCTCACTTCGCTTGTTCGCTTCGGTGGCTGGATAGAAAGACGACAAATCCATCTTCAAGCAGCCAAATCAACGCAGCTGAAAATGTCACATTAAGATCATGCTGATTTATGTTCTCACTGTGAGGTATCTATTAGCTTCTTACGAATGTGCAAAAAAGTGATACCGAACAGGGTCGAGGGACGGGGCGCAGTTGATTTATTGAAGTGAAACTTCTTCAGGCGCGTTGAGTTGAGAACAAAATTTAACTCGCGAGAGATTTGTTACGGCTAGAGAGACAAGATACATTTAGGAGAAAGGGAAAGGACAAAAAGCATGCTCGGTTGTTTCTCTTATACACAGCATTCCCTAATACAAAGGTAATTTGATTTAAGGATTAAAAATGAAGAAAACCACAATACTGCACGCAAGAAGAAAAGAAGTTTCACTGCACGAAGTTAACAAAGTCAGGGGATGAAGCGCTACACAGCATGGAAACCCTTTTCAAGCCGATCGTAACATTCCTTCTCTAGTAAAACGTTTTGAACTTACACCATACGTAATTCAGGAAAAATGGGGCAACACAAGGCACTAGAAAATTTAATACAAGCCCATCCCATATTCAATTTAGTCGTGTGCACAGACAACGAAAATTACAATTTGAAATCTTATTTTAAAGTTTTTGAAACGAATAGGTATTTTTTAAGCATAGTTTTGTTTAAGCGCTTAAGTAAGCGAAGCGTCCCGACTAAATCCGTAGCTTTTCTTGTAACGTTCTAAAATTAAGTTCATAAAAATATTATTATTGGGATCCAACGAAGCTTTAGAAAAATAATGTTAAACAAAGTATATAATAAAAAAACATTACACACACTACCATGTATTTGACGCACACACGCATGCATAATAGTCTATAAAAAATACATGTTTCAAAGGAAGTGTACGTGAACAGCTAACACAAATCGGCTGGTTAATTATCCAATGAAGTTCAAAATTCAACCTTCGCGTTTCAACAACTACCTTGACCAACTACTACATCGAACAAATCTTCCACCCAACGTCTGATAATACCGATGGCACGTAGGATATTGTCCAGAACTTATTATATATTTTGACAGCTTATCTTGTAAATGACGTTAGTGCGCATTAGATTTCAGATGAAATTGTCTCTACGATAGCTACTGTTACAGGAATATTTCAAATGACAACATAAGTATAATGGAGTATAAAGCATTTAAAAATAGTTATGAAAAGAGCATAGTGCTGTTATTTCTAATAATTTTACAATATCACACATCTAAAATATGTTATAGATAAATTCAAAAGGCTTTAATTACTCTTATAAGATTAACGTAAACATGAAATAACTTAAAAAACCTTATCGTGGAGATACAATAATAATGATTCCGCGAGATTCTAAAACCTTCGACAACGCAATGATTAATTGATCTGTAAGCCTCAGCACTTTCAACACGGCCTCCTTACTTAAAATAACAACTTGAATGGTGAAATTGTGTCTTCAGAGAAACATCAGTGGAGGTAAACTTAATTTACGAGAAGTAACACTTGACTTCAAACACAAAAGGTTTTAATATCGGACTGATTCAAGAGGTTTTTATGGCTCTACATCTGTGAACGAGCTCAGGATCTACTTAATGATAAGTGGTTGCCGGGGCCTGCAGATATCATAGCGTGAATGTCACTACCCATCTTGAGATATAAGGTCAAGATTTCGATTGTACTATTTGACGATTTCTCCACCCTTGAACCGGAAAGCAAGGGTGCTTTACCGCGGAAACAGGCGTGCTGTGAACGCCTACCCAAGCCAGCCAGACAATACGCCTTCCCACCAGTCATCTCACTGCAGTTAATATAAATTAGCAACAGTTAAAGGAAAGTGATGATGGAAATGATAATTCTAATTATAGCTTAAATTCATTTTGTTTAAATACATCTTAGTTATTTAAAAAGAAAAAAAAATTGGCATTCAAACTCATCAACCGTCAAATTATTATTAGACACTGATTTGAGTAATTCTCAAAGATACGATTTGCATCTTCGCTCCGAGTTTAAGCGAACTGATTGATTTGCCTCCGCGATTGAAAATATTCTTGGATGAATAAGCGTAGAGCAACTGATCGCAAAACAGTTGTCGGTTTTTCGTTTGTGCTATAAATCGACAGAGTTATGGTAGTTTAGCTCATCTAGCCAGTGACAATATTAGGATTACTGCCACCTTCGAAAGATGAGATAGGAATATTGTACTATGAAATATTTGTAACGTGAAACAGTAGTGCACTACAATTTAGGTTTTAGTGCTGAACTAATTTCAATTGGATTAAAACTTGATAAATGTTACAAAAAGATGATGAGAGTATTGCGTGGTGGAACACAAGGAAGTTACGTAGTTCTTCAGAATGTTCATGAATTCAACGGTGTCTTGGCGAGACATGGTGGAATCCGGATCACAGAGGCGGGGTGGTTTCGGCCAAGCTGGTACTCAGCCTCTGCCAGATTAACGTGGTCCTCGTAACTGGGTCTGGGTTGTAGGGAAGACTGTTCTGCATGACGACAGGTCGGTAGTCGGATTGAGTTACGGCCACATAACTATATTGGAAGATAAATTACTTGCGAACTGTACTAAAGTTAATATAGTCTCCACGGCTGAATTTCCAAAGAAGAAGCGAAGATTTTTCAAAATAAAAATAAAATTTACGTAATAACCAAGTCGCTATTGGGTAGCTTATGTACGCTTTGCTAGCTTTTTGAAATTGATGCCAATTTTCAAGGACTTAGATGTTGGAATTCAATTTTAAATGGCACGTACTTCGGATTTTCTGAGCTTTCCCGTGAAAAGCCCACATCGCAGTCGTGACAACTTTATTCATTAACATATTCTCATTACATACATTATACATGTGTAAAGTCGATTTTTTTAAACTAAGTTGGTCAAACGACTTCGACGCAAAATGATAAGTAATTACTTGCGCTTATAGACAAGACGCAGTCCAATGCGTTGGCCTATGCCACATCCGCCTCACCTTTGAATTGGCACAACACCGTGAAGACAAAAGTCTTAAAACAAAACCTCGACCACCTTCATCTACGAGCATGACTGGAGAAGCATCACTGGAGAAGGATAGCGCATGATTAATGTGCAGTAGAAATAGGTAGGATGGTGATACCAATCCGGCCCAGCTCGTTACATACCCGTTTTAACAGAACCTATGAAGGATATTCGTATTCGTATGTCGTATCACTCTTGTCAAAGCGGTCGTGGTCGTCATCCATGCGATGGACCGACCACATCATGTCGGTAGTTGGCAACTGTTTGCATGAGTGTACCAGGCTCACAAACCGCGAGAAGTGGCGATTGCTCGTGAGGCGCATAACATCTGCCCACAGCAATAAAGGATAAGGGTAAGCGCTATCCTGCCCAGTTTTACAAAAATTAAAATTGTTCATAACAAAGTGAGATACCGTTCGAGGTACATCAAAAGCACCGTTTTCAATTAATTTTCTCGACTCTGAGTAAACTGCTTCACAAATATAACGAACGAGACAGAGATGCGCCCGTGTTTATTTATGTTTTAAAACTACAGCTCAGCAAAAGGTTTTCCCTCTCTGTTTATTTACTGAATTGACTTTAGCTGCGAAAGTTGTAGTGCTAGTTGCAGCGGTTTTGCGGTTAAAACATCCAGAAATGATTTTATACAGTTTAGTTTACTTTTATATTTTCCATGAAAAACAACTATTGCTGTTTCGTGGCTGGTAATTCATTGGTCAGTACGAAGCGACGTTTGTTATATGAATCCAGATGCTCTTGTAATATACATGCCTGCGGTCTTTGGAGACGAGAGTAAGAAGACAAAGTGATGACCAAAAAGATTCCAAAGATCGCAGAATCGGGCATTTAATTCCCCTAAAATCTAAGTCTTTGAAAGGATTGAATAGAAAATAATCGGTTAAGACTTCTGGTCGAATGAAAATGTACTTTTAGTTCCAGACGCTCTGCTCATCTCAGGAGCTATATGTACCATCCAAATCCTCGAAACGTTTTTGGGAAAGAAGGTAAAGAGAAGATCTTTTAGGCCGCAACTTGGCTCTGCCCCTAGCATTGCTGAAGTCCATGGGCGACGGTAAGCACTCACCATCAGGTGGGCCGTATGCTCGTCTGCCTACAAAGGCAATAAAAAAAAGATCTTCGGACGGAAGACGGAATGTTAGTGTTCGAATCTTTTCTATTCTCAAACTCATCTTGATAATGTTGTTAGCGAGATTCAGACATATTATGTCAAATATATTGTGTTCTATGATCATCACCGCTACATGCACATAATATAATATAAAGGCAGAAGTATTGAATAATACAGAATACTAAAACATTATAAACTTAAATTATACTGAAATTCATACGGTCATCGTTATTCAAAGTAAACAATATAACTTACATTCAGTCAAAAAAGTATCGGGAATGTATGATTTACTTATGGCTCCAAACTTTTTTTTTTGTTACAACACAGCACTGTTTGCATGCTCTTTTTAGTTTTATCATAACTTGTGTGTATGGCGAATTTTATAATGGACAAAAACATCGAACATAGAGTTTATCTAAATTTTTCATAGCCAATTGAATTACTTTTTCGGAGTCACTGAAAATATTACAGAAGGCTTACGGATGTGGCTATACTTGAGACCTTAGAACTTATATCTCAAGGTGGGTGGCGCATTTACGTTATAGATGTCTATGGGCTCCAGTAGCCACTTAACACCAGGTGGGCTGTGAGCTCGTCTGCCCATCTAAGCAATAAAAATAAAAAAACGGAACATTTTGCTTCAGCAATTTTATCAAAAACACGTGCTTTTGAGTAGTAGAATGAGTTCAAATTCTGCCGAAATGGGATGAAAGATTTTCCTAGCTCTAGTAGAACATACTACATTGAGTCAATTACAACATTTATAAAACGCATTGTTACTGGTGGCGAGATGCGGTTTTACGAGTTTGATATGTAAACTACTCAACAAACTTTGCAGTGACGTCTTTCAACTGAACCGAAAACCACACCAAAATTGATCGAAAGTCAAAGTCATGTTGAATGTTTTCTTTGACTATCGCGATGTTGTACATTCGGAATTCTGGCTGGAAGATCAAATGGTAAATTAAGTATATTATTTGAGCATTATGCAGTGTTTTACAGAGCAAATTCCATATATTATGTGGAAAGAAAATTCTTGGATTTTGCACCACGATAATGCGCCTTCGCACTATCATTGTGAACGAATTTTTGACCGTAACCTCAACAAATACCATAGAGCAACCACTGTATACACCAGTACGGCCTCGGGCGACTTTTTTCTAAGCTCGAATTACATCTTCACGGCGTCCGTTTTCATTCGGTAAAAGACATTAAGGAGAATTTGGTGCGATAACTGAACTCAAATTCAGGAAAAATCGTTTAAAAACGTTTTGATGAGTGCATTGTTCACTAGAGAAGTGTATTGTTTCTAAAGGAGTATATTTTAAAAGTGATTAAATAAATATGGATGAATAACTAACATTTTGTGTATTATTGATCTTTTCCTGGTACTTGATAAAATTGTATGTGTACAGAAAACAGCTCGTCCAACTTCAGGACCGTTGCTCTTTTTTTTTTTATCCTACCTAAGCTGATACCCTTGAGAGGCTATTTCTGCGTAACCTTAACTAGTAGGTGAGCTCACGGGGATCAAACCGAAGTGATGCCAACACTGACTCTAGCAAGAGCAGTGCTTCGCAGAATTTACCACCGCATCGGAAACGCGACCCACTGAGAAGATCCGGCGAGAAACTCAGTGGGCTGTGTCTATGGGTTAATTCACTCGTCGAGCCCTTCGTCGCAAGCGACGGGTTCGGCGAGGACGGTGACCGGACATTGCTCGTTGCGAAGTATACAATACAATATATGTAATTTGAATGGAATGAAGAAATTTTTACACTCAATTGCTTACCTATATAATAATTCAAGGCTGCTCAATTTTGTAATGGAGTTCCCGTCTTCGCGTGTTAGAAATACGTTGTAATGTTAATAATGCTGGATCAGTGAATTAGGTGACAGGTCGACCCGCGTAATGCGTATGTCGTGTACCTCTTCTATTATTCTCGTTTTGTCCTTGTCATGCGTCCATTTTCGCTCTAATCCTTACGTATTACCGGAATGGCTTCCTTTTTATATGAGAAGAAATAATTTTCTTTTGTAGTTGCCCTTTGTAATCTTGGTCCCGAGTTTTAATTTTGTGGTCGCGGCTTTCTTACTGTTATTGAGTACAGCACATCACAATATTAATACAATACAATATAATACAAAAACGCTTAGACCCAATGATCTTATATAATAATAGTGAAGTATTTTCTTCGATTTCTACGACCGTTAAAACAGCTCTCCGATTCATTCTTACAAGTCTGTAGTTTGTCAACATCTCTTATACGCCGGTGTAAACATATCACAAGCTCTGATAAAATCCAGATACTTTCTTAACTGAAACTAAATTAATTCCACGGAAAGTGCGCGCGGCGATTGAATTAAAACAAAAAACCTAATTACAATAAAGATGTTTGACGTTTATCTAGAGTGAACATGAATTCCTGCTCATAAAAAGCTGCTAGAACTCAAAATTTTGAAAATTTATTTCAATTACAAAGCGTAACTCTTAATATGTTATGCAAAATAGTTAGCACAATATTAATTTGTCGACGATTGACACCCTATTAACACTTTGTCAGCCGCCATGACAGCTCAGAACTATTTGAAGCACGGGAGTTAATAGAAGGGAAATAATAGAATGAAAATAATAAATACGAGATTAAATCGAAAAGTCACTTTTAATTATGACAATTATTTTCTGGAATACTTTTAACCAAAGAATAATATGTGACATCGTTTATTTGTCAAGAACAACAAAAGTACTATCATGATGTTTTCTGACATTATTTCTCTCACACCCTAAGTGTAGCGTAGTGGTGTGAAGTAGGTATTTCTGCCAATCAAGACTTAGTACTCATGTTCCAAGGCGGATGTCGAGCCTCTATTTATTTCCACACGAGGTAGAGGGCTGGCTATCTCATCGGCACATTCAAATCGGATTGAAATTGCGACGCCCTAAGAAGCTCCAGCAAGAAAGTCAGTGAGCTGTGTCTACGGGTTTATACATAGGTTAGTTGACTTGTCGAACACTTCATGCAACCGTAACAGGGTTGTATTGTATTTCAAGAAAACCCTACAATCAGATCAATCAACCTACTTACTATCAGAATATGATGACTGACAGTTTCATTTATCTGCTGTTGTTCCATGAAATCAATAAAAACAAGATATTTGAGTACAAAGCAAGAAATGGAGCAAAGAGAAACATTGCAATCATTGTAATGGTCAGACGCTGTGAAAACTGTTTATTCATTGACATTCACCGTAATTTCCATGACAAAGCAATTAGCACGACTGAATACAAATGATTTAATTGGTTTAAAATTTATACAGAATAGGTGAGCAAGCCCAATTTGTATCATTCAAAACACTTAAACTTCAGTTACTATTTTGATGCCTATTTGGACCGCGAAGCAGTCATAGATTCTCGCTTTAAGAGCGAAGCAGCCATTATAAAGTATAACTCGTATTAGATAGTGATAATCACGTAGTGATATATATACATTAGGTCCACCACTCAACGCCGAGGCTGCTTAAAGAAGCCGTGATCTTGAGCGCCAATCTAGAAGAATATCAAGACAAAACCTTCTTACTCATCAAGGTTCTGTTAATGATTTTGCGTTTATTCTAAATATTTTACTTATTTAAAAAAAAAAAATTGAGAAAAAAAACGGCTGAGTTTGTTTCGCCGGTTCTTCTCAGGACTGTGGCTCTTTTTGGAACCGGTGGTAGAGTTAACATTGTTATTTATATTTTGACATTCAACAAGTGTGTTATGCTGATATCTAAATTGAAATAAATGATTTTTGAATTTGAATTTGATTCGTAGTTTTGATTCTAGAAATGTTATAAAAAATATAAAATATACTTCACTTATCTTGTGCCGTTTTACAACATCATTCCTAAGTCCCGAACCGAGGACTTCCCCGGGAGCTCTTCCCCGGGGTAACAAATAACTGTGAATAAAATTTATTGTCGCAATTCAGTGGCAGTCAAAGTTTTGTTGCACCCTTTCAAAGTATGTAAATCCACTATTGCTGTGTGTTCCATAACCGCAGTCAAAGGCTTTTTTCATCATATATCAAAGTCGCATTCACATTTTACTATCATTTATTGAGTTTGAAAACACACGTGTTTCTTATAATTTTGTTGCGATTAACGCTCGCTCTATATATGTAGCTATAGTTTTAACATTATACCCAATTATTTCCATTAATTTTATCCCTACCTAATCATACTTACAATACATTATAAGGGATAGTAGTTGTTATTAAATCCTATTTGTCATTAAAAATACTAGAAACATTATACTCACGCTTTACTCGGTTTTTTTTTTATAACTCCATCTTGTTGTGTCTTTAAAGCGGTTAGTTGCCCTCAATTAAGGAAAATAGTATTATTATTCGCCAATAGATGTCGGGAAAAGTTGATTATTGAAAGCACGAATAAAACAACATTTTCTGAAAATAAATCATAGCTAAATCGATTTATCACCCCCGAAATCCCATGTATACAAAATTTTATGAAAATCGTTGGAGCCGTTTCCGAGATTCAGATTATATATATATTAATATACAAGAATTGCTCGTTTAAATGTATAAGATGAGATAAGATTAGTAACAGCACTGTTGAATTCGCACCTAGTATGTCCGCACGCAAAATATTTGAAACCAGACTATTAAATATAAGAAGGGGTTTGCTAAGTTTGAGTGCTGGTTATCTCAGCGGCATCAAGTCTGGCTGCGAACAGGCCTCGGATCGTCGAGATATAATAAAATACGAAACAGAATCGACGTCGTATTCCTTTGATTCATCTCGTTGAAAGCTTTTCTTTTTCTAAGTAAATTTGATTATGCGAGCCCGGTAAACCGTTTAGATGTGAATATTGAGTTTAATAGGTCAGTGGTAATTAACGACAACTTAGTGTTCGTTGCTGATTATAAACGAGATAACTTTTTTTATAGCCCATGTAGGCAGACGAGCATACGGCCCACCTGATGGTGAGCGGTCGCAGTCGCTAATGGACGTCAGCAATGCCAGGGATAGAGCCAATCCGCTGCATGCCGTTTAATACTATCCAAAAGCTTTTCCTACTGGTGGTAGGATCTCTTGTGAGTCCGCACGGGTAGGTACCACCGCCCCGCCTATTTCTGCCGTGAAGCAGTAACGCGTTTCGGTTTGAAGGGTGGGGTAGCCGTTGTAACTATACTGAGACTTTAGAATTTATATCTCAAGGTGGGTGGCGCATTTACGTTGTAGATGTCTATGGGCGCCAGTAACCACTTAACATCAGGTGGACTGTGAGCTCGTCCACCCATCTAAGCAATAAAAATAAAAGGCCACGTTTCAAAAAGAACACATAATAGCGCTCGGGAAACACCGTGGACGGAAGCTCGTTCCAAAACCGGATGGTACGCGGCTAAAAAGATTCCGTTAGCAGAGAGCTAATTGAATTAATTTGCTCCTTGTATCTTGCTTCGTCCGCCTCCATCGATTACTTTTATTGTCACGAGTGCTCTTCGTGCAAACAGTAAAAATAAGATTACTTTTTGGTAATGATACATAATCGGTACAAATAAGAAACAATAATAAGATCGGTACCTCCGACTTCGATATGTTATCTCGTCGTAGACGGTGATGTCCTTGGGCTCCTATGACGACATAATCCGAGCTTAGCCGTAATCTCTTCCGCTCAATTCTATTTTAGGCACAAGTGAGAGGTCACGTTATAGTGGTTATAATTGTATGTATGAGGCTTAAAGTGTAAGACGTCTCATAGACAGTCCAGGGGGTCGCCGGATCTTCTCAGTGGGTCGCGTTTCCGATCCGGTGATAGATTCTGCGAAGCACTGCTCTTGCTAGGGCCAGTGTTAGTAACGCCTCCGGTTTGAGCCCCGTGAGCTTACCTACACGCTAAGGTAACGCTGATATAGCCTTTGAAAGCTATCAGCATAGGTATAAGAAGTCGTCGTGGCCTAAAGGATAAGACTTTCGATGCATTCGTATCGAGCGATGCATCGGTGTTAGTATCCCGCAGGCGGGTACCAATTTTTCTAATGAAATACGTACTTCACAAATGTTCACGATTGTATTCCACGGTCCAGGAATAACGTCGTGTAATAAAAATCAAACCCGCAAAATTATAATTTGCGTAATTACTGGTGGTAGGACCTCTTGTGAGTCCGCACGGGTAAGTACCACCGCCCCGCCTATTTCTGCCGTGAAGCAGTAATGCGTTTCGGTTTGAAGGGTGGGGAAGCCGTTGTAACTATACTTGAGACCTTATATCTCGAGGTGGGTGGCGCATTTACATTGTAGATTTCTATGGGCTCCAGTAACCATTTAACGCCAGGCGGGCTGTGAGCTCGTCCACCCATCTAAGCTACAAAAATAAAAAAACAATATTTTTTTGTAATTTTGAACTTTAAATGGTTCTCCTGTAAAGTTGCAATAATGTTGCTTAAACCAAAGAGCCTTTCACCGGTCGATATAAACTTTTATCTAACAGCCTGGCCACGGGACATTCGCCGATGCGAATATTCGCGCGGTGCGAACGGCGAAGCGTCTAGCGACTAAAACAAGCGCATAGAAATGTACCTAACAAGCCACGCGCACCGGCGACCGGCGAAGCGACCGGCGAAATGTACCGAGCGAATCGCGCGATGCGGTGGGCGAGCAAAACAAATGCATGAATACGGACGGCGCGAGCCACGGAGTCGAGCGGTAGTCGCGGCGAATAGTGCAGTGATTAAATGAGTTTAGTTGTTTTCGCCGCGAAAAATTAACGCCGAAATTTTTATATTTTTTATTTATTTTTTATTTTATATTTTTAAAGTCGTCGTGGCCTAACGGACGTCCGGTGCAATCGTGTTGAGCGATGCACCGGTGTTCGAATATCAGGCGGGTACCAATTTTTGTAATGAAATACGTACTCAACAACACTCAACGTTCACGATTGATTTCCACGGTGAAGGAATAACATCGTGTGATAAAAATGAAATCTTCAAAATAATAATTTGCGTAATTACTGGTGGTAGGACCTCTTGTGAGTCTACACGGGTGGGTACTACCACCCTGCCTATTTCTGCCGTGAAGTAGTAATGCGTTTCGGTTTGAAGGGTGAGGCAGCCATTATAACTATACTTGAGACCTTAGAACTTATATCTCAAGGTGGGTGGCGCATTTACGTTGTGGATGTCTATGGGCTCCAGTAACCACTTAACACAAGGTGGGCTGTGAGCTCGTCCACCCATCTAAGCAATAAAAAAATAAAATAGCTGAAATACTAGCTAGACCAGCTATTTGGAAGTCTAGCCACCCAAAGTATTTCTCGTACTTCTTGTGGAATTCTCCATCTATAGGTATACTCCGATTCTTATTCAAATCATGTACTTCACAATCTTTTCCAAATAATAGCTCCTGAACCAAAAAACTATTAATTTGTAAGCAATATCGAGATAATTTCGATATAGACATTTCGCTGTCGGACTTCCTTATTAGTCGCGGCGGCGAACGTGAGTACCCGTGGCCTGCAAACGGTGCTGCGCGAATGGTCGCCTCGCCCACCGCTTCGCTGTTCGCACCGCCGATCCCCGTGGCCAGGCCGTAAGGCGTACGATAGATTTCCTCAAGTCATATACGACCATGGTTTTCTGAAGCTATCATTATTACTTGCACATCATCCTTCTGTACTTCCGTACCATTAATGTCTTCTATATATTTTTTGCTAATCGCCTCCGCGATTAAACTTTCTGAATCCACAAAAAAAAAAGTAGCTTAATATTGTCTGTTGCTAATTTATCAGATGCAAGGACGCGGGGAGTCGCTCCAATTTGTCTCTTATAATGGCCATTAATCACTCACAAGACACGAATGTTGGATCTGTATCGGGGGAAAGCGGAGAATAGGATATCCGGAGGCTGGTATCGGAGGTTCGGAACTTATATTGCGTACGTACCGTTGCTATTAATGATGTAAATTTTACTCACAAACATGAGCAGTCGTGAATACTTACTTACGCACGTGCTTAAAGACGAATTATAAACTTAGAAATTTAATCTACACGTTTTAATATCTAAAATTGTGAATCAAATAATCGCCAATATCGGTTAAGAAATAGTACGCTGAAAATATGCCTTAGACTGAAGAACTACATGAAAAAATATTTAAAACACTGGTGGTAGGACCTCTTGTGAGTCCGCGCGGGTAGGTACCACCACCCTGCCCATTTCTGCCGTGAAGCAGTAATGCGTTTCGGTTTGAAGGGTGGGGTAGCCGTTGTAACTATACTGAGATCTTAGAAATTATATCTCAAGGTGGGTGGCGCATTTACGTTGTAGACGTCCATGGGCTCCAGTAATCACTTTACACCAGGTGGGCTGTGAGCTCGTCCACCCATGTAAGCAGTAAAAAAAATATCGAAATATTGTAGATTGAAAATAAAATTGCGACTGTATCTATCATCAACTAGCTTTACCCATGGCATTACTATCGTTAATGTAAAAAAAAATTTCCTCACGCGAATAGGACTTGTTTTTCTGGATTAAATACCTTTACCTTTCTCCTCAGTCCATTTTAGTACTCCTACCCTTTTCTCGTACGCAAAATTTTAGGATGATCGCTTAAGTAGTTTAAACATTGAACTTAATGAACAAATTCACTTTGGCATTTGTTATATTAGTAGGGAACGTCAAAATATATTTAAGATTCAAATCGTACTTTTCAATTTCAGAACTCTGACAACAAGGAATTATTTAACTGAACATTTTGTTTTCTATTGCAATTGATATAAGCGGCTCGTCTTGCTTAACTTTAAACTAGATCATGAATTGCGTTGATGTTGGTGATCAAAATAATATTAAGGTCAGAATTTTGTTGTCCCTAAAAAATCCGTATCGTCCATTTATCGCTTGACATGTGTCGCTCAGTACGACGTAGTAATATAAAAGAACCAAAAGGAACAACAACGTACAACGTAACCAAAATAAAAACTTACAATTCCATTTTCGAAAACAAACGGTGGAACTCGCAGCGCTCCTAGATAAAAACCACCAACATGTGTAGACCTGTTGATTTTTCGGCAATCGCTCCCTTTCTTGGCGACCGGACCACAGGGGGGCGGGGGGACGGTTCACCCACAGCTGGTAGTGCGTTACTTAAGGCACGTGCCGTGAGTTAACCTGCGCACAAGTTGGTGAATCAATCAACGTGGTTACTCTGCCCGAGCCCGGCAAACGCTCGAGGGCGCCATTTGCGCATGCGTCCGCGCTAGGGACGGCCCAGTCGATGTTTTTCCCGGGGACCCTTAATTGTGTTTTTATCGACGCGTTAAATACCTTCACAGGTCCTTGTATTGTTATCCGCTTAATGTTTTAGGCAGCTTTTTTAATTAGGCCCGACCCGAATACGTTTGTGTTTTAAAATGTTAATTTTGTCGTGATTTCCAACAGTGGAAATCTTGACCGTCTTCTATATTGTATTCTTCGTGATAATGGCCTCGATAATAACCAAGAAACTCCAATAGCACCTAAACTTTAAGGTCGACTGATAGCTTTTGCGAGATAAATCTAAGTCACGTAATTACAAAACTGATAGGTAAAATGTTTAATAATCTGTAACAGTTCGATTTGAAGTCGTCGTTAATGATGGCAAGCAATCGATCACGTATCGGTCTTCCAATTAAAAGGGAACACGCGCTTATCGATAAGTTCAGAATGTCGAGTTTATCGACACAACATCACTGGGGAGTCGACAAGAGTCCCGCGTAAACTGAAGCCTAGAGTCGAGATGGCCGGCAGTTCCCGCGCGCAACCGGTGTGCGAAACACGACACATGCCTCCTCCGCAACTAGTTCCGATCGAACAAGGTACGTAACATCGAACTATTTTCTAGATAACAAACTTTATTTTCGTGTATCGTAAAAGGAAAATTTTGCTTTTAGATTTTTAAGGTTCTCATTTACTTTGATTAATAATTAAATAATTAATACGAGTAAGTTAAAGATCGCGTAATAGCAGTAAAAGCAAGTAAAAATTCTAACTACGCTGTCTTCTACGTGTTCGATATTTAATTATTGAGTATATTTACAGATGACCTGAACGGTTAAAAAGTATATTATAGATTTTTTTTAAAGAATCCCGATCAGAACTAATTTAAAATTTAGTGACTCTAAAACAAAAATTATCTTAAAGCAATTTTTTTTTTATGTGTTCCTAAGAATAAATAATCGTGTGTGAACAATCGTAATTTTCATAGGCACCACTAACCTGTTGACTTGTCTTCGTTACTTTACAACTTTTTTGTACTATATATTTATATACAGATTTTATATAATGTTTTCGCATATGATAATTATATGCCGACAGTACACAAAGTTTTGTGTTTGAAGCTAAGCGTCACTAATGTGATTTATTTACATTAACAAAATTTTAATCTGTCCTTCTTTCGAACGCAAGAATACTTCGCTTAATTTCAATACCGTAATATTACGTGGTTCGATGTTATACAGTTTAGCTAGTTTAGAAGCATCATCACGTGTTAAAACACTCACTTATTAAATTTAAATTGATCATCTCATAAGCCACCTGTATAATATAATATAATTACTAAGTGTTATTTGCTTGAAATATCACTACTCTATATTTTCCCATGAGAGCTTTTGCAAGAATTAGCCGCTTTTATTTATTTATTTTTATTAGCCTTGTAGGCAGACGAGCATACGGCTCACCTGGTGTTGAGTGGTTACCGTCAGCTATGGAGCTCATTTCAAAACCGGATGGTACGTGGCAAAAAAGATTTCTGGAAACGCCCTGTGGATGAACGCAGTGGCTTCAGTTTGGATAACCTCCACTCCGGTAGCATTAAAACTTTGACATCTTCTATTGGTTCTATCAAAGTTGGCAGTTGATGTCTTGATGTGATAGGCTTTACGACTGCTTACTTAAGAGGGTCACCAGTTCGGATACCCGTTTAAACCAAATGAGTTATTATTTCACGTCCTGATCAATCCTCTCTCAGTCAAGGAAACCATAACACAAGTCACTATACGCGTCCAAGAGCTGGTCGGGACGCATAGCCCTTGAGATTAGCTCGCTGAGTTTCTCGTCGGGTTATCTCAGCGGGTGGCAATTGCTATGGTAGTAGATGCACTCAAGAAGCAAGTGCCTTCTCAAGCTCCATGTCTCCTTCAAAGCTACTCGGACGGCTGTTAACAGTTTCCCTGTCTACTAGTTGAGCTCATACTTACCTACCCGTCGCTTGCGACAAAGGGCTCGACGAGCGAATTAACCCATAGACACAGCCCACTGAGTTTCTCGCCGGATCTTCTCAGTGGGTCGCGTTTCCGATCCGGTGGTAGATTCTGCGAAGCACTGCTCTTGCTAAGGTCAGTGTTAGCAACACTCCGGTTTGAGCACCGTGAGCTCACCTACACACTTTAAGGCGAAGCTGAAATAGCCTCTCAAGGCTATCAAAATAGGTAGGAAAAAAATACTCCCCCACCTATCCTAGCCAAGCTGGAAAGGTAGGCATAGGAGGTAGCAATCCTTCCTTACATCTTAAAATAAAATGTATACACGGGCGTCGTCGGTATTTAATCGTTTCTCAATAATATTGTACCTTTGGAAATTCTGACCGCAAATGACATTAGATAAGGAAACGCTAGTTGTGAGGTCAAGTTTGATAATTATGTTATTGAACGGTCGCTTCTAACGGGCCGTGTACATAATGTTATAAGGTAGGGTGTACGTAATCTAGGTTATATGTAGTGTTATCGTATAGTATATAGTATTGAATAGTATTATTATCTTCGGTATCCGCAAGGCGTTGGCATAATTTTTAAATTAAATTTAAATTTTTAAATTTAAATTTTATGGATGTAAAATCTGAAGTAAATTAAATAAATAAAATAAATAATTAGTTTCTATAATACGATTTCACTATCTTTCGAATACTTAGAGTTTCAGTAAAACCAATTGAATCGTAAAAGCTAATTGGAAATTAAATATAAAATTTAGAAATAATAAAAAAAAACTAAATATATGATGGCTAGTAAAATAAGTCGAATAAATAATCGAGGGAAAGAGACCGCGCAGCGCAGCCCGACAAGGTGGTTCGGCCAAATCCGCACCACACTAGAGATCCGATTCCACGACGCCCTTCATGCGGCCAATCATCGGAGGCGCTGGCGGGACATTACAAGGAACAAAATCCTGTCGACATATAATGGTCACGATCCTCAGCAGTGAGGAAACGACGCGAGGAGGAGTAAAATAAATTTTGTTTATTGCCTATATGGGTGGACGAACTCACAGCCCACCTGGTGTTAAGTGGTTACCGGAGCCCATAGACATCTACAACGTAAATGCGCCACCTACCTTGAGATATGAGTTCTAAGGTCTCAAGTATAGTTACAACGGCTGCTCCACCCTTCAAACCGAAATGCATTATTGCTTCTAGGCAGAAATAGGCAGGGCGGTGGTACCTACCCGTGCGAGCCCGCAAGAGGTACCATCAGTAATTACCCAAATTATAATTATGCATTATAATTTTTATAACATGATGTTATTCCTTCACCGTGAAAGTCATTCGTGAACATTTGTAAAGTACCTACCTACGTATTTCATTAGAAAAATTGGTACTCGCCTGCGGGATTCGAATACCGTTGAATCGTTCGACACGAATGCACCGGACGTGTTATCCCTTTAGGCCACGACGACTTTTTAAAACGTTTTTTTTTCAAATGTCAACCGGTAATATCTTCCACGAAAACTTTGAAGTACCTATTCGAAAAGTCATTATAATGACAGTAAATAACGCGTCATTAATCGATAAAAGTGGTTTTAATTTGGTCGTTCACGAAGCCCGCTATAGAAAGCAGAGTATTAAATACACTTGACATTGGCGAAATCTAAAAGGAAACGCCATAAACCTAAGAGATAGATAGATAGATAATTATGTAATGTAGGCATTTAAATAGTGTACTGATTCTCCAACTCAAAAATGAGGTCTTAATTTAAATTGTTTTGTTTAACGGTTTTGTTTAGCGACATCATCTATATATTAATACGTGAAGCAAAAACTTTGTATCCCTTTTTACGAAAATTGGGCGGACGGAGAAGTATGTATGAAATTTCCCACACTTATAGAGAACTAGAGGTCCCGCAGTAGTCGGAATTCGACTATAATTAATTGGAATTGTAAGTTTGTACACTATTATGATTGTATTTTATACTTCTATAATCACAAATTTCGCTACACTATAAAAAAATATTAATAAAGACAAACAATATTTAATCTATTCTCAATTTGACAACAGACGTCAAGAACAAAAGTTTGACAATAAATAGTATGCATGCGTGTGTGCGTCAAATACATGGTATGTAGTGTGTGTAATGTTTTCTTTATTGATTTAATGTATAGTAAGGAATACCCTACTAAAAAGGTATAAAACCGGCGCGCAGCTCCGTCACCCGCGCATTTGTCGGTTGACATTCGTCGAGAGAACATCATTCAAAGACTTTAAGTGTTAATTTAGGAAACACGAATTTTATAATAATGTTGAAGGTACAGTGCCTATAAATAGCAACGCCTTTGCTCGAAACATTCATTCGATCGGCGGCGTTCGTGAGAGAAGGTAGTCGTGGACATGGTGTGCGTGAGTCATTGTTTTAAGTCTTTGTAAATGTGTGCTTAAAGACAAGATAATATCAAAGTGTTTATTATGTATTCTGGTTGTTTGGTGATTTATGTTGAATTAGTCAATTAATTAGAGTTTGAGAATAACAAAAGTTGTAGTGTGCTAATCATTGTTATTTTTTTTAAATGGTTTTTCTTCTGAATCCTAAATTCAGAAGTGGGATAAAGAACTCAAAGCTCACAGACAACAGGTGATTCACAACTATCCGCACTATATTTTGTTACTTTCATTATCGTGTTTTTTGTGTACGTATGTGTCTAAATAATGCCGCGAAGTACGTCACGTGGACGTTCTCGGCATCGTCAAAATGGCTCGCGTAATCGAGACGTGTCCCGTTCTCGTGACAATCGTTTACGGGACCGCTACCGCCATAGATTGCATTCGTATTCGCGTGATACTCGCTCGAGTAGCAACGATCGTGTGTTGCACGATAGGTCGCGCGATTCACGCAGCATTTCATATCGATCTAGTCTTCTAGTCGATCACGCAGCGCGTTATATCGTTTGAAACGAAGTCACCTTAGCTCGCGACGCTCGCGTCGATCTTGTTATGTATCTCGAGCCCGCGATCACTCACGAAGGGCGTCGCGTCGTGGTGTTCATAGCAATCATGATCGTGACTTAAATACGCACACCCCTTCGCTGCGGTTGCAAATCTCGACACCAGGTGTGATGGAGACCATTCCCCTTGCCACACACGCTACATCTAGCCTCGCGGACCGGGGACGTGTGTCGGACTCAGCCCTGCGCGGTTCAGAGACCCCCTCACTTGCTCAAGCGATTATTGATGCCGTAAAGGCAGTCCAGCCTATAAGATCGCAGAAGTATTTTGTATCAAACTTCGACCTTACTATTAACAATATCGAGGCGTGGTACGAGGAGGTGGACCGTGCAAAGGATTTAAACAGGTGGACCGACCATGAGACTCTGTCGCGTGTGGCTAATTGCTTAAAGAGAAACGCAAAGGTGTGGCTAGGTGAATTGGTTACTTCTGATAGAACTTGGAACTTTAATATTGATACGGGGCATAATGGGCCCTCAGGTTAGAGCCGCGAACGCTAATCTACTCACGATTTGATTTCATTTTTGGAGGTCAGGTTAGGCAGTCCTTGTAGGGTTCGGGCACTAGTTGTCACCAGTGACGCGTAATATCAAACAAGTAGACAGGACTGTGTTGGCAAAATGGTCAATTGAACTTTTGAGATTACAGCTCATTCTGAACATCACAAAACACAAGACCACAGATATCTGCCCTGCAGCTTCTGGTGGGAACAGACGCCACCACACCTGTGGTGAGGACGCTAATTAGTGATGTCATGACTGAGGTGTCTCGGAGCCGTGAAGTTAGTCGAGAACTAGGTCGAGGTAGAGCTCATCAATTAGTACCACGGAGTGAAAAGCGACATGATGCTCGCGTGGACGGGCACCGACGAGCAGCAGCCGTTTTTAATGTCGATAATCTTGTTTTTGTGATAGCTCCCAGTCTATAGGAAATCTAGATCCGGGAATCCGTGGACCTTACCGAATGGTGAGGATAGTGCCTCACGGGCATTGCCGCCAGCTCGGGCCCCTCGATGGTTCCTGCGGCAGTAGCACGCAAGCAACGTGCCGGTAGCTGCATAATATCGGGTAATTTTTGGGAAATCAATCTGGTGAGTCGAATTATTTTTATTTCGATTCTGGTACCAAATGCTTTAGTTCCGAAATATTAAAGCAAGACTTCACAGAAGTTTTAATGAATTTGACACCGATAAGCAAAGTTAGTAAAATATGACGATGATGTGGTTAATTTTTTATTATTTAATGTTGAAATGCTGATAGATGGCCTAAACTGGTAATAGAACCTATAAAACTCATGACTACATAAAGAAAAGTTGCCTCTAAGTAGTGCTACTGACGAGTTAAACATAGAAAACTGATGAATGAGGTAAGAGTACCTCCACCGAGTGATACAGCTGATACCATCACTATTTGGTCGTACTGTACGCACTTGTCGTAACTGCAATTCACTTGTGAGTTGTTCAGAGGCCGATGGGCGGCTGGTGGTATAGTGGAGACCTGGGTCTCAAAGGAGACTATTGTTGTATTGGTCTAGTCTAGTCGACCTGAGAGTCGCTGACTCTATATTGTGAAGTGATGTGTATTGGTTTTATCATTTGTGGTAATGATAATATGGGTGGCATCAATGAGACTAGCTGCGCCGACAGCCAGGCCAAGAACGTTTTATACGATTTGAGTTGTTAGTTTCTGATTATTGTGTTTTGACCTTGTGTTGTCAATGATTGTTATGGTTCAGTTTTCCGGTTTACTACGATCCGGTCAGTATGGCCGAGCGGGATGCCTCTGTTCAATGATTTCAGTGGGGACTACTGGAAGACAACGCGGGCTGCGACACAGCACATAGTGCCCTGGCGTGGCAAGTGGTCTCCAGAGGCAGTGGTGGTGCGTACCGGCCGAGGCGCGCAGAGGCGTCTCGCTGGTCCGCTGCTTGATGGGTGTGCCTGCTGGTGGCGCTCCTACTGATCAGCACCTGGCGTTAGTCGCCTCTGACGTTAGTCGTCATTTCCGTTAGTCGCACCCGGCGTTAGTCGCCTCTGACGTTAGTCGTCATTTGCGTTAGTCGCACCCGGCGTTAGTCGCCTCTGACGTTAGTCGTCATTTGCGTTAGTCGCACCCGACGTTAGTCGCCTCTGACGTTAGTCGTCATTTGCGTTAGTCGCACCTGGCGTTAGTCGCCTCTGACATTGGTCGTCACTGAGATTCCAGAAGAAGAACACAGAAGCTATGTGGTCGAGGACGAACCACAGTCAGGAGAGGCCGAGTAAGGAATACCCTACTAAAAAGGTATAAAACCGGCGCGCAGCTCCGTCACCCGCGCATTTGTCGGTTGACATTCGTCGAGAGAACATCATTCAAAGACTTTAAGTGTTAATTTAGGAAACACGAATTTTATAATAATGTTGAAGGTACAGTGCCTATAAATAGCAACGCCTTTGCTCGAAACATTCATTCGATCGGCGGCGTTCGTGAGAGAAGGTAGTCGTGGACATGGTGTGCGTGAGTCATTGTTTTAAGTCTTTGTAAATGTGTGCTTAAAGACAAGATAATATCAAAGTGTTTATTATGTATTCTGGTTGTTTGGTGATTTATGTTGAATTAGTCAATTAATTAGAGTTTGAGAATAACAAAAGTTGTAGTGTGCTAATCATTGTTATTTTTTTTAAATGGTTTTTCTTCTGAATCCTAAATGTATCTTTTATGCATAATTTAAAAAAATATTAGCATTGTGCACTTCTTCTATATATTCTCTATAAGCGTGGAAAATTTCATACTCCTCCGTCCGCGCAATTTTCGTAAAAAGGGATACAAAGTTTTTGCTTCACGTATTAATATATACATACAGAGAAGGAGTGCAGAATACTAATATTTTTTTAAAATTATACATTAATATTATATTAAATCCATAAAAAAACATTACACACACTACCATGTATTTAACACACACGCATATAATTATATACTCTTCGTTTATTGTCAAACTTTTGTTATTGCTTAAAGTATGTGGTCAAATTGAGAATAAGTTAATATTGTTTATCTTTAATATTATTTGTCTATGGTGTGGTTTTGGCGAAATCTGTAACCAGAACCATAATAATTGTTCAAACTTATAATTTCAATTAATTATAGTCGAATTTCGAATACTCCGGGACCACTAGTACACACAGAAACGCATGGTCCCTTCGCGCTAATATCCGAAAAATTGCCGAATTAATGCGTGTTAGATAACGAATCGCCCGACCACAATTAAATAATATATTTTTTATAAACACATAACGATATGGAGTACTTCAGAATGAATAAACAGTAAAAAACTTAATCGCGTTTTCTGTTATATAATAAGAAAACAATGTTTAAAGCCCTTAATCTCTTTTAAAATTAATATTATAAATTAAACAGTTTTAATAAACTGTACAAAACTGACCTCTCTTTTTATTGAGTGACCGATTTTGCTTCATGACACTGAATAACACTGAAGAAATATCCTTTTAAATTAAGCTTTTTCTTTACAAATATATAACTGATATTTAATCCATCGTTCTGATTCTATCGACATTCGCCACGTAATCATTACATGTCGAAAAAAATATTTTCCACCTCTTAGCTAATGTTAAGTATAAGAACCAATTTTAGGCTTCACTTTGGTACCATGATGTTATTATCCATACTTGTTTATAAAAGAGGGTAATAGGAAAGAAAGAAGAAGAGACTGGTTATTTACCAGGTCCAACATGCTATTTATTCCGTAAAAACGACCTGCATTCTTGTTTTTAAGGGTAGGACAGTTATATAACTTAACTAGCGTTCCGCCCGCAGCCTCGCCCGCGTCGATTACATTTCGCATGATGTCACTCACGTTACTATGTCAATAGGCTCCCACTCGGCACGATGTGGTCGCGACGCTGCCCATCCATATCTAGTGCAACATACATACATTATTACGTTTAGTTTTAATTATATTTACGTATAATAACAATTATTATATATTTGTGTATTCAAAAGAAATGTGTGTTAATCTTGCGTTTTTTTATAGCTGCCGTATACAATTATAAATTATTGACAAGACATGTCCTTATTCTGTTTAATTTATCGTGAATCACTTCTAGACGCACACATACAAAGCGATACACTAAATAGTGATATTATAATTAAAATTTCATACATACGTTGGAATACGGAGTTAAAGTAACTTTCAAAGCAAGATTCTCTTTTTCCTTACCTTACATTATCTCTCTAAAATTTGTAAAATCATGCATGTATATAAATATATATGTATGTATGTGCACTATATAGTGTCTATGCTCATTTGTATGAGATCACATCGTGGGTCCGACTCAGTTGAAACTTTGTACAGTTGTTGTTGACAGTAACGTGAAAGTTTCTATCAGAGTATAACAGGTACCGCGCAAGCTACTTCTCATTCATATTGTTTCGTGTATTGTGGCGGGATTTAAGGATTCTTTTTATTTTATTTTTACTGGTAATCCACATTAGTAGGTAGTATGTAGGACATCTAACCACCACCCTGCCTATTGCTGCCATGAAGCAGCAAAACGTTTCGGTTTGAAGAGCGGGGCAGCAGTTGTAACTATACTGAGACTTTAGAACTCATATTTCAAGGTGGGTGGTGGTATTTACGTTGTAGATGTCTTTGGGCTCCGCTAACCACATAACACAAGGTGCGCCGTGAGGCCGTCCACCTATTAAAGCAATAAAAAAAATAGTACACCGGTACGAATATCCAACAAGCGCTAGCTGCTTCTCCTCCATTTTTATTCACCTTTTTTCAATTTAAAATCGCGCAGAAATTATAGGAAAGTCACATGTGGTTGTGATCTTCAGCAATGAGGTAAAGATGAAGAAGAAGAAGATATTATACTATATACTTGTACAATTCTGTTACGCTATATCACTGTGTGCGTGTTTATAAAGTCACCAACAAATGACTTTCCCGCAATCCGTGTATTCTTCGTTCTGTTCGTCTAAAACTTATTTAGAGAAGTTCACGATGAATTTGGTTAGAGCGTCCACGTCTAGTTAGTTCACTTTGGAAACGCCGGATCAAAGTTCACGCGTTCAGCCGCAGCCAACTGATAAGTGGTACGAGCATAGCTTTTAACGCAATTTCGGTAGAACTGTTTAGCGCTGTATAGATAGGTGTTGCAGAAAATAACGCAAAAAAAAAACACTCGTCTTAGTTATTTATGGGAACACTTGACTGGTGGTAGGACCTCTTGTGAGTCCGCGCGGGTAGGTACCCCCCGTCTTCTGCCGTGAAGCTTTTTTTATGCCTACCTAAGCTGGTAGCCTGGAGCGGCTATTCCAGCGTAACCGTAACTAGTAGGTGAGCTCACGGAGCTCAAACCTGACGACGATGCTAACACGAACCCTAACAAGAGTCGTGCTTCGCAGAATCTACCACCGGATCGGAATCGCGACCCACTGAGAAGATCCGGCGTGAAACTCAGTGGGCTGTGTCTGAGAGTTAATTTACTCGTCGAGCCCTTCGTATCAAGCCATGGATTCGGCGAGGACGGTGACCGGTGCTCGTGGTACCTAAAAGCACCATTAATGGGGAATTTATAATTGATTTCCCAGCTGTACATAAATTATGTTTGAAATGGACAGTTTTGTAAAACGGCAACTATTATTGAGACGGGCTGTTGAGTGTGACCATACTATCTATAATTAACTATACTATTTTTAGGGGATGAGTCTTATCATATTTTTTACATTCATAATTATTCTGTACATGTCATTTTGTTTTGTCCTAAATTAATTTGAAGAATTTTTGTCTGATTATGTTGATTCCTGGATGATTGGATTCACATGGTCTGTCTATTTGACTAGGAGTATTTTTATTCTATATTTGACGCGACATTATAGAAATTGGAATAGTAGGGTCCGGAATTTTTTCATTTCTATCATTGCATAAGCGCCGATATTTACGTCAAAATATTTTCTGTCTTCTAGAATAATTCTTTAGTCGTGTTCGTAATTCAATGCGAAGAAATTTTGGTCTTGACGTAATCGTCACAAAATCACAGCGTGGCTTTGAGCTTTCTAAGCTACTTTCTTACGGTAATCTGATGTTAATTAATTAATTAAAACGCACAGTGAGGCAACGGACTGAACCCCGTATCCTATATAATTAAAATTTTCGTTTTCAAAACAGATTCTGGTGCCCTAATTACTCCTCGTTCGAGTGGAGAGATTTAGATGACTTACCGCCCTTGGGAATGCGTTAATTTCAATTGCTTAGTAAATAAAAAGTACCAAATAAATATTCGCTAAAGACAAATGCATTGAAATGCGTTGCGATGTTCCCAAGTATATATTGATAAAGGCAAAACACAACGGCCCTAATACAATATAAATTAATTACTGGCTGAGTTATATAGTCCGATCGTAATTAAATGTTGTCTATAGTTGAATAAGAGCGGGAGCACAAGCCGCTACCTGCCACTGGGGACTCCTTTCAAACACCCTTTGAAGTGGGACATTACGTAGGAATCAGGAAGTACTGTGGAAAGAAAAACATTTCTGTATTTTTTTTTCTACTAGTAAAAGAAAACGAGTTATGGTTAAGGTCACGGCTCAGCGAAGCAACATCCTCACCACCTATTTACCATGAAACATGGGACTGAACTTTGAATTATATTCTATAATGACTATCCCACTCTTCAAAACAAAACACCTAATCACTATGCTAACTATATGATTAAAATAATGAATCCACATGAGCAGATAACACTATGTATTCGTATTAGGCGTATTCACCAGCTAATAAACAGTCCTAATGAAACAAATAGGCTTTTTTCTTTCATTGATTAGATGGGTGGACGAGCTCACAGCCCACCTTGTGTTAAATGGTTACTGGAGCTCATAGACATCTATAACATGCGCCACCCACCTTGAGATACAAGTTCTAAGGTCTCAAGTATAGTTACAACGGCTGCCTTACCCTTCAAACCGAAACGCATTACTGCTTTACGGCAGAAATAGGCGGGGTGGTGGTACCTACTCGCGCGGACTCATAAGTGGTCCTACCACCAGTAAAAACAATGTCCACATATCCAATACAATAGTTAGTTAAACAATGTCCACATGTCCAAATCGTGGTTGAGAGTTTGACTATTGGTTCTGTTATTGGCAGAAATAGGTTAGAACTGTCGTACAGATCCGGCGAGATCCGATTTTCTATTGAAATTCAACAAAAACTATCTATTTCCCAAAAAGGAACTTTTCTCGAATCGAAAATTATTTATCTCTGTGAAAACTATGCACTCGACTGTGGAACGTTCTGGTGATTTGTAGAAAGTGGCAATTAGTAAGTTTCTGCTCCACGAGACGTGACTTCGAGTTTTCCAATACTGATACAGCTATAATAGATATCTATCCGTCTCGTTTTGGTAATAGTATTAGTGCGCGAAAACATTAAAAAGTTTGCGAAAATAATGAAAGAATTTGTTATATTTGTTTAGAGCTTGTACCAGTAGACATCACTATTCTGTTTATATTCTATATCGGCATAGGCTCGATCTTGAAGGATAGGTTATCTATTATACAAAGCAACTGCGACTGCCGGGCTATGTTTATTTACGTTGTGAAGTATATGTGTTCCAATAACCATATAACACAAGGTTAACCTTATTTGCACCAACCCATCTAGAGCTTACATACACACATACATAAACAATCTTGTAGACAAGATAACATATAGAGAAAGCAAAAGTTAAACTTACTAACCATATTTCGAGTTGACTGACAGCATGATATTTCCTACTAAAAAGGCTACCATTACATATTTTTCCTAACGTTTCAATGCAGTATACAAAAATATGTTCTGTTGATAGGACTTATACATATAAACTCAGCCGGGTAGTTAACAGTGTCTACTTGTTATAGCCCCAAAAAACTCGAGAACGGCTGGACCGAGTTGGCTAATTTTGGTCTTGAATGGAATATGAAGTCTAGAGAAGGTTTAAAAGGTAGATAAATATGAAAATTCTCGGAATTAAATAAAAATAACTATTTTATTTTCCCTTTGATGTGTCCCCCATCAGATATTTTATTTATCGATTGAGGCACTACGAAGTCTGCCAGGTCAGCTAGTTATTATTATATTTATTAATATTTAATATTTGACTTATCGAACACCCTATAGTTTTCTTTGAAGTGGAAAACATTTTTTACTTTCCCGGGACTTGGGATTATTTGAATACTATTCGTCCTTTGTATTTCTGTACAAATTCCACTCGTTTTAGCGTAAAAACTTCCCGAACCGGTCAAGTATAAAGCGGTAAATTTAAGCTTTTCGGGAGAACTTAATGGAAGCCCGGCTTGCTAATTGATGGTCGTAAAACGTTGGCTTGTATTCTGAACCCGATCGTTAGGTTGCTGAGCTAATAGAGCTTTGTAAAAAGATTGTCGAATAAAGGACAACGGGCAATCAGAAAACCGGTGACTAGGTTTGTGGACGGTTTGTTGATTCGGTTTGTCCCTGATAAATGATTGAATTTTGAATTTCTGCTTGTAAATGAAGTTTTCTTTTTGGGTAAACCAGCTCGCCCTGTTTATTTGCAATGTACGTAGTACTTAAATGGAGTGGACCTAAATGCCTTCTTTTAGATATCACAACTATAATTGGCTGTAGTACCTAGTCAGGTCATAAGTATTGTCACACAGTAAAAACTTTTCTTTTAGAATGCTGGCCACAAAAAAGTTTATTGAATTCGAATTTCGAATTGTTCATGAAAATAAAAATGTATACTTTTAGAATTTTACTCATTTTTAAATATGGAGTGGACGCTTAAAGAAGACCGTGTTGCAGCTATTGCGTTGCATCGTTGCGGTTACGCGCCAATTCAAATTTTTAACATACTGAAAAATTTGAATATAACCAAAAGATTCATTTATCGTACAATCAAACGCTATAATGAAGACTCTAGTGTAGAGGACAGGTCAAGAAGTGGTCGCCCTCGGTCTGTTAGGACTCCAGCAGTGATAAAAGCTGTGAAGGCGCAAATTCAAAGAAATCCCAAACGTAAGCAGAACCTGTTGGCCCTTCAGATGGGGTTAAGCAGAACCACGGTGAAAAGGGTGTTAAATGAAGACTTAGGGCTTCGGGCATATCGAAGAAAAACAGGACATCGTTTGAATGCTCGTCTAATGGACCTGAGACTGAAGAGATGCCGCGCTTTGTTGAAGCGGTACGCGGAAAAAAAATATCGGGAAATTCTTTTTTCGGATGAAAATTTTTTTACCGTAGAAGAGAGCTACAACAAACAAAATGATAAGGTGTACGCACACAGTAGTGAAGAAGCGAGCAACCGTATTCCGCGTGTCCAACGAGGTCATTTTCCATCCTCGCTCATGGTATGGTTGGGAGTTTCTTATTGGGGCTTAACAGAGGTACATTTTTGTGAGAAAGGTGTAAAAACGAATGCAGTTATGTATCAAAATACAGTCCTGATGGACCTTGTGGAACCAGTTTCTCATACCATGTTCAATAACAAGCACTGGGTATTCCAACAAGATTCAGCGCCAGCTCATAGAGCGAAGAGCACACAAGACTGGCTGGCGGCGCGTGAAATTGACTTCATCCGGCACGAAGGCTGGCCCTCCTCCAGTCCAGATTTGAATCCGTTAGATTACAAGATATGGCAACACTTGGAGGAAAAGGCGTGCTCAAAGACTCATCCCAATTTGAAGTCACTCAAGACATCCTTGATTAAGGCAGCCGCCGATATTGACATGGACCTCGTTCGTGCTGTGATAGACGACTGGCCGCGCAGATTGAAGGCCTGTATTCAAAATCACGGAGGTCATTTTGAATAAACTTTAGTGTCATAAGAATTTATGTTTTGTTAAGTTCATTTTGGTATATGAATGGTTACATAATGAATAAACTTGTTTCAATTATTTTACATTAAACATGTGACAGAATTTATGACCTGACTAGGTAATTTAATACTAAATTAATAATATTAATAATAATAAATAATAAGAATAATAATTTACAAACTAAAATATCTTATTAAAAGGAGTCCCTTTAGGCAAGGTTCCGAAGATACCGGCAGCGTTCCCCCTTTGAATAGCTAGACTAATTCTTTGTCCCAGGTAGCTGCCAGCTCTTCGGTCCACCCGGCCCACCCGATCTTAAGTAGATACAGGAGTCCATAGACATCAACACTGTAAATGGCGCATTTTTTCAGTACAACGTCTGCCTCATCCTTCAAACCGAAAAGCATTAAGTACTGCTTCACATTAGTATTAAGAGTCAAAGTTTCTACGTAAATCACACAACTTGCTTGTTATATATTTGAATAAATTTTACTTTTATAAAGAATGTATTGCTCGATGTTTTTAAATTTTGAAAATTATTACTCTAGAATCGTAAACGTGATTGTCTGAGAGAAAACATATTTTTTTATTGCTTCTATGATTGGACGAGCTCACAGCCCACCTGGTGTTAAGTGGTTACTGGAGCCCATAGACATCTACGACGTAAATGCGCCACCCACCTTGAGATATAAGTTCTAAGGTCTCAAGTATAGTTACAACGGCTGCCTAACCCTTCAAACCGAAACGCATTACTGCTTCACGGCAGAAAGGTACCAGAAAGGACAAGTGGTCCTACCATCAGTAAAAGTACATAAACGTAGTACAAAAAAATTCGCCGGCAAATTGACGCATATTCAAATTATATGACATGTAATTCTTTTGTCGGTATATAACCGGTTTTTTCCCGAATACCGGTTATCTGCTCGCATCGCTCGGGTATGACAAATGACGGGAACGACCAACGTTCGCTTTTAATTCGACGCCGTTCTTTTTTTTGAGAATCGTCCGGATAAAAAATTCATGTTACATCTTTTTTCTTTTTTAATGCCTAATATGGATAAGTGAAAAATGAAATACATTTTATCTTTTGTTTAAAATAGCCGTCTCATTTAATCTTAATTCGAATTTAGTTTTAATATTCAGAATCTGCTAATATGAACTGATTTCGTTTTTTTTATTTACATTTACAGAAAATACTTGAGCATGTATAGACAATAGATCGCCGCCACTATCATTAACACATAACACTAGACTCTAGGAACTAGGTCAACTTTACGAGTTGCTATGATATACAGACGTAGATATATGTATATTTATTATATAGTACTTCGAAAACTTTTTCGAAAAATTACGGAATGAATTACGAAATGAATAAAATGATAATAAAATTAAACCGTCAAATTGCTTTTTAATCAACCCGTATTATTGTTGTTCATAAAGATTATTAACACAAACAAACATATTGACGCTCAGTCCAATATCAATAATATGTTCGAAACTCATTGTGATATTAAATGTAATAATCGCCGGGCCATGAGATATCCGGGTGCGTGATTGAATCTGAACCGGTTTGTTTTATCCAGTTTACTGTATGCAAACATGTGCTTTCTGTTTCACAGTAAATTCAAAATATATTTATTCTTTTATCTGTTGGCCAATTAATGAAACCGCCATCATCTGTTAGTGCATTGTTAAGTATTTTTAAATGACTTTAGTTTACAAATATTACTGTAACAAATATTTTATAATAGCTTTAACATTAGGTGCATTTCTTAGGAATAAGGAAACAATGTTACATGAATATTTCGATTACTGTTTATATTAGAAGTCGTCGTGGGCTAAAGGATAAGACGCCCGGTGCATTCGTATAAAATTTAGCAATGCAACTGTGCCGGTGTTCGAATCCCGCAGGCAGGTACCAATTTTTTTATGAAATACCCACCTAATAAATGTTCATGAGCAGCTTCCACGACTAAGAAATCACGTACCTAATGAAATAAAAATCAAACTCACAAAACCTATAATTTGCGTAATTACTGGTGGTATGGCGTCGTATGAGTCCACACGGATAGGTACCAGCACCCTGCCTATTTCTGCCGGGAGGTAGTGTTGCGTTTCGACGGTGATCACTTAATACCAGGCGGGCCGTGAGCTCATCCGTCCATTTATGTAATAAATACCAAAAAGGTGCCAACTCTAGTTCTGAACTTGAATGGGTAAACCTTTCTAAGCATTTCTAACCATCCTGCCTTTTAAATGCCGCCACGGTCCTAGAATATACAAAATATGTTACAATTGGTTATAGAAACGCGACGCATTTTAATCTACCAATACGAGTTTTAAACAATTACCATTAATGGTATAGCTATAATAAAATAAATACAATTAATAAAGGGAATGGTTGTTGGGGAAAAATACTCTCTAGGGAACTTACGATTATTTTTGAATAGGATCAAAGGAAAATCAACTCTAATTATTTTCCCCATAATTTAACTTGTGGTCTGGCGTGTCACGTTTATCTAGAACACTAATTATTTTCATGCAACTATAACATTTTGTTGATTCTTGATTAATTATTGTCTTTATATACCTTGCTGTGATAAAGTGGTTTGTGCCCGTTTGAGTTTTCGAAAAGCAATCCTTTTGAAGTGAAAACTTCTTTAGAATCGTTGTGATTACAAAAATGTGTAGGATGAAGCCAGCAAAGAGTGAGACAGAAATATACATACTATTTAATACAGCGCCATCTGTGAGATTTTTTAATACTAACGTGTGTATGAAAGCTCTTGTAGTGAATTTTAATTTAGGATTATACGTGAAATTAAAATATCAATTCACAGAAGGCGCTACCTTACAATTATTTACTAATGACAAAATTTTACATATACTTAAGACGTTTAGGATAATTGTATTTTAATTTTGGAAGGTTTCACTTCTACCACGTGTGAATTGCACACATTTTGTTTTTTTTATTTTTATCGCGACGCATTTATTTGTTCCGGGTTGAATATTAAGACAGACATGATACACCCATGCATCAGCCCGCTGAGTTTCTCGCCGGATCTTCTCAGCGGGTCGCGATTCCGATCCGGTAGTAGATTCATTCGCGAAGCAATTGCTCCTGAGTTGTTAGGTCTCTTTCGGAGGCGCTCGGGCAGTTGTTAGCAAATCCCACCCCTCCTGGCTGAGCCTGTGCTTGCCCACCAGTCCTGATGAAACTAGAAAGGCCTCCGGGCCGTCAGTAATCTTTCAAACATAAAAAAAGACATGTTACAATTCACTCAGGGCTTTGACATCAGATCTCAAGGCTGGTGGCGGTATTCACCTCGTGACTTCTATGGTCTACCAGGTCAGTCGTGACTCATATCCACGCAATAGAAAAATAAAAAAAGTTCAATGTATTTGTGTATTCTTTGATAATTCATTAATTATTCAGGCGGTTCGATTGCGGAATGCTCTACCGGATGCAGTGAGAAGTGCTCCAACTTTATCAATTTGTAATTACTTATCTGCTTAGTGTTGTTTGTTTGTACATAATATATGCTTTATCATTTCCATACTGTTGATTTATTATGTGTATGTAAGTATGTATATTTATATATAAATCAAATAGTTATTTCATATTATATGCAAACGGTATATATCTATTTATTATATGTATGTATTTTCTATCGTAACGTATTGCCAATAGTACACTCCAACGTACCTGTTATATCTTGATCTTTCCAGATTTTCTGTAAATTAAACGGTTGTTTGGAAGAGATCGTTTTTAGCGATAAGACTGGCTATTGTACAAATGTATCTGCTTGTTGACTGTTTTTTAATGTTAATTGTGTTTTGGTGTGCAATAAAGTGTATTCTCTCTCTCTGTCGCTCTCTGTATCAAGGAAATATTGCCCATAAAAATACCGCACGCTGTTTCTAATATCGTTCTAACGGATCATGATAATAATAATTGAAATGTCGATCGCACGTCTATACAGCCTCGTAAACAGGAGACAGAGAGGCAAAGACATTATACAGTATTATTGATCTACTTTGGAAGTATTTTTTGCTTATATTACAGATAAGTAAGTGTCTTCAGTATCCTCTTGTAAAAATACTTTCCTATCATCCGTCGTTAGTACATCTATATCTTGTGTTACTTACGTTTGAACTTGAATCACCAACTGCAAATATTCAAAATCAGTATCCCGTTTGTCAATTTCAGTTCAAATAAATAATATACAAACATTGAATAGTCCTCAAAGAACAATTAAAATAATAAAAATAGCTTCCTTTTTTTGAGTTTTTCACTGGGTATATACCCAACTTTTTTTTATTATTTTTTTAATGCATAGATGGGTGAACGAGCTCACAGCCCACCTGATGACATTTATAATGTAAATGCACCCACCCACCATGAGATATGAGGTCCCAGTATAGTTACAACGGCTGCCCCACCCTTCAAACCGAAACGCATTGCTGCTTCACGGCTAAAATAGGCATGGTGGTGGTACTTATAAGTGCGGACTCACAAGAGGTCCTACCACCAGTAATCCCTACCTCTTAATCGTGATGTAACACATTCCAGATTGGACACAAAACACTTTATTTTCATTTTTCTTGAATTAGTTTTTGAATGAAAAATGAATTTGAAAACAGCATTGTACTCGAGTGGTTTCATTTCATTGATTTAATCGACCGTTTCAAAAAAGAAATCTAATAAATAAATATTAAATAAATAAATAAATATTTACTAACAATCACGCCACGTTAACTGGTCCCGTGATAACGGATATAAATGTAAGATTTTTATTATACACATACATATATTTAATATACATCCATAACCCTGGAAAAGACATTTATATTTATCATACAAATATCTTCCCTTGGCGGGATTCGAACCCGCGACCCCCTTGTGTAGTGACCATGTCACTGACCACTACACCAGACGGCCGCTTAGAGATAGAGCGTGAGTCACGCTGCGTTACTTAGGGTTGATCTGCAAGCTTCTTCTGGAGAATGCATTGTTTAATTGGCCTTATTTATTTACAAGGAAGAAACTAAAGGGTTCATTAGTCATGTTGCGTGAACAATATATGTTGATCGGGCATCGCGCCGGCTGCTTTCGACGGTTTATTTCAAAAATTTATGCCTCGTATAATTTATAGTGTTATTTATCCGTTCGCATGTAATCGTAAATCTTTAACTTCAGTAATTAATGATTTTCGCACATTTTGACAAAACTATTAATACCGACGACAAAAAATTCAAAAAATGTTATACTTAAATGAGAGATTTTATGTCTTCATCTACAACATTATAATATTAGTGCACCGCTGTCAACCGAGAGGGCTGGTGGTCGTGGCACCGACGATCGCTAGCCCGGTGTCCCGAGGGGGAGGGTGATGGGAGAGATGTGCTCCGCACTAAACGCTTCACTTTCCTCCCTTTGACTCTTCATGAGTTCTGTCTCATGCGAGGTTTGGACGTTGGTTGTTGAGCGACAGGAGGTTTTAGTCGGTTCGACTCCGACATGCCCCACCCTCCATCCCCAGTGGAGGGTGGGAGTCCGGCGATTTCCTCCTGACCAAAAAAAAAAACCCGTCCACGAGAAATTAAGTTGATGCTTTAATTGAATTGTTTCGCTAAACAACGTAACTGCTTAGGGCAGGCATTTTTAAATTATCATGACTTCACCGGCTATTTGTAGTACAGTTTTACCAAAGAAAACAATCTACAAGAAACTCGGGGTTTGCTTTTTTCTAAATAAATATAATTACGTCAAATAATCTCAGTGTTTTATAATATTACCTACTGTACTACATACTTTCTTCGACTTTCGCGAATCGTAAACATAAGTAAAAGTACTAGAATAAGTTCTTTTAAAAATTTAAATACGCTACTAAAATTATGAATTTATTGCGCTAGGTATAGCTACGTAGCAAAAGAGGTCTCTGGTAACGCACTGTGGATGAACGCAGTGGCTCCAGGTAGTATGGATGAACACTACTCTGGTGGCGGGCGGTGCGATGGTAAAAAAGAGACGATGGAATCACCTCAAATAATTTCTCAGAGCGCTCCTCATGGAACATACGGTGCAAAATACAGAGAGAAGCATAGTCCTCTGCATAGCCAGAAGTTCCAAGCGATCAGTGAGAATGGGATTATCGACAATCCGACAATCCATCTGTGAGAGCACTCAACAAGTAATGATAGATATACAAGAAAAAATCGCTACTCAAAGCTACTAATCTTAGAAATATAGAGATATGTATAAAAGTAGCAACGGTAGACAAAAAAAAAATCCTCCAGTTATAAGCTATTTTAAAGTGTTCAAGTTTTTGGCTTGTCGAGAAGATGAATTCAAAATAAATTACAAGCTTTTCTCCGAACAAAAAAAACGGGAAAGCGTTTACATCAAAATAAATGTATCACTTTTAAATCCTGTATGAAAGCAAACATTTTAAATTTGACAACATGGTCAGTAGATTTGTGTTTGCGTATATCCATGGTAATCTCCACAATTTCAAAACAAATTTGAATATGGTGTTCAATCATAAATAAGCGTGGGATTATACCCAGTTAATAATAATGCAGTTTAATTAGTGTGTCTCGTTTGAATGCCTGTAGTATGTAATGTAGTCGTCGTGGCCTGAAGGGTAAGACGCCCAGTGTGCTCATATCAACTAATGCGGATCATCACCATCATCATTCTCCTGCCCTTCTCCTAGTCACCTAGGGTCAGCATTGCATGTTTTCTCTAGACCCTAGACGAGCTCAACGAAGACGGTGACCGGTGCTTGAAGAGCCTAAAACAGCCCAAAAGAACCGAGAGTCAAATGACCTCTGAGGTACTCATTTATTGCTAATTTTTTTTTATTGCTTTGGTGGGTGAACGAGCTCACAGCACACCTGGTGTTAAGTGGTTATGGGAGCCCATAGACATCTACAACGCAATGCCGCCAACCACCTTTGAGATATGAGTTCTAAGGTCTCAGTATAGTTACAGTCTTGTAATTTTCGCCACTTATAACATCTCATTCTGATTGTATCCAACACGTCTGGTGTTGGCAATTTGGCTCTCGTAACTATACACGAGTATAGTACTAATTGAATTCGCAGTTCATAAGCTTCAGCAAGTATTGATTCTACGAATCCTTTTAATTCGTTGATTATTCGTCTAACATCTACTACATCTATACTAATATATAGATCTACAGTGTTTTTTACGGATGTTGCGTTATAACTACTGAATCATACATCCAATTGACTTGAAACTTGGTATCCATGTAGAAAATACATGTACTTAATGGATAGGTTAATATTTATATGAGTGTTGGACTCCCTAATAATAATGTTAATTTTAAATGCCCAGCGAAGCGGACGGATACAGCTAGTACTGTATAAAACAATCTCATCGTCTTACGCGTTCAATACTGAAATTTCCGCTGATATTTGAATCGAGTCTGCTCGGCTCTGCGGGAAATATGGTTTTTAATTACTTTACCGACGTCACGGCTTATCGTGTTAGCGCTGACCGCCGAACGCGACTGTCGTTCACTAACACCACGTAACGAATCGAACGATTTACCGATACGATGCGAATTCAATTTGAAAAAGAATAAAAAACAGTTTTGCGCTAGATTAATGGTATATTTACCCAGTGGACTCTGTGTTTCTGTTATGAATCTGAATATATACCTCTCTGTGGACCTTGTGCTTAGTGGTTACAGGAGTTCCCAAAATATGATTGCGAGACCCATCTTGATGGGAGATCAAAGTTACAGTTAGTTTATAGAAGGTCTCTTCCACCCTCCAAACGTTCTTAATGGCAGAAATAGGCAGGACGGTTGTGTTACCCATGCGGAATTACTATTTGCCCCATAGCTTAAGGCTCATTGGTGACTCCAGTACGCTAGTATTGCAATACCAAACTAAGACTAAGACGATACTCATTTTCTCCGATGACTCTATTAGTTGACATTTCCGACGCCCTCGGAAAGAGATAGCTTGGTCATATTTGAGACCAACAGAACACAATCAAATAAATAGAAACAAAATGTTCTTTCACTGCAGCGGATTGTGAACATTAAAAAGTCTATATAAAATAAAGCTTACTTTTTCAATAGTTAATCTCGCACTGGTAGTAGGGCCCTCACTAATTGCTAATCCTACAGGATTTAGTGCCAACGTTCAGGCTATTTACCGCAAAGATAATTCGTTAAGCTTATCGTGGTTAAATAGTCGTTCTTATAAGCACTGGCCACATCAATTTTATATTACAATTTATGATAGAAGTCAGTAGAACTGAATGATTGATTTAAGATATTTAAGTAATGAATGACCTTTATATAACTATTATGGATGACTTGACTGATGATTTTATGAAATATAAACTTTTTATGTTAAACACTTAACTTTTTATTAATATGAAAAAAATATTCAGTCACAAAATGTTTGCCACGATCATTGATCTTCGATTATATTATATCATATCATTTTCTAATCAAATATTTCCATTTAGATTGTCCAAGATCATCATCATTCTCCTGCCCGTCTCCCAGTCACCTGGGGTCGGCGCAACATGCTTTCTCCTTCCTCACTCCTCTTCGCCCACTCCCCTCTTACACGTATCGTGTTTCACGCAATTTTTCTTATTTCATTTCCCACCCATTTTTTCTTATTTCATTTCTCCTTCTACCTCTAAAGCTTTGCCCCGTTAGATTATCCCCGCTATTTGTAGATAATATCGACGAAAACCATAAATTTACGAACAACTTCAATATAATTAGATTTATATTTCCAGGTTTATTCTAAACACTAGCGGCCGCTCCGGCTCCGCTCCGGTTCCGCTCGGGTCTTTAACAAAAATTTCAATGATATTTGACGTTGTTTTATTTTTTTTAATTAAAAAATACTTGTTGCAGCATAACTATAATAGTTAGACATACGCTGTCGTGACATTTTTTGTAAATAATAATGTGTTCTATAAAGCCGTACTACATAATTTTATTCTATCATTAATAGTTTTCGCAGGGCACGTGACGTAAAGAATATTTTAGGTAATTTTTTTACACCTTGGGTTACATTATTGGAGTTTTAGTAAGGATCCCTAATTTTTTCAAAAAATATTATAGCTTAGATCATTTGGGAATAGTGTAGCTTCCAAACAGTGAAAGAATTTTTCAAATCGGTTCAGTTGTTTCGGAGATTATTCAATAAAAACAAACAAACAAATCTTCCTCTTTATAATATTATAGTATAGATTTACACAAAATTTAAATTCAATATTTTATGATGAAACAATTTTTGCTTCGTCCAACAGATTAAACTAAAGAGATCCTCATCAAGCTAATGAGTCCAAACGCTTTAAAGTGAAGAATGTGTCAGGGAAAGACATTCGCAACGAATACGTACTAACCTCATTTATGTTCACCAAAAAACTCTTGATAAGCGTATATAATTCATCAACGGTGCCTTTGTAAATACAGTTTTACTTTTTGTGCTACTCAAGAACATGAATATTGCACCATGAATATTTTACAAACGTAAGATATTTTGGTTTTGTGTAAGCAGTTTAACTGACAAGATAGCGTTTCAAATACTCATTTTCTAGTATCATATTTAAATTACGTTTACCTGAGAACTCAACTGTCCAAAAGTTCTTATAGTTTTGTTTGTTTGGTTTTATAAAAAAAAACGTGTTTTTTTCTGTTTTATTCTTCCATAGATTACTTCCTTCCTTCCATAGTAACATTAGTTTTTTTATTTCTTAGGTAGTTGGACGAGCTCACAGCTCACCTGGTGTTAAGTAGAGCCCATAGGCATCTACAACGCAAATGCGCCACCCACCTTGAGGTATAAGTTCTAAGGTATCAAGTATAGTTACAACGGCTGCCCCACCCTTCAAACCGAAACGCATTACTGCTTCATGGCAGAAATAGGCAGAGCAGTGGTACCTACCCACGGGGACTCACAAGAGGTCCTACCACCAGTAATCTGATAAAGTACGACGTACTTTTTATATCGATATTTTCAAAATGGGATTCAAGTGATTTTACAATGTACGTACTTCAAATTTTCATTCTTTCGCAATTTTAAATATTAGGTTTTTATGCCGTTCGTGCAATTAGCGTTTATGCTACCCCTTGAAAGTTTCCGCAGCGGCCAAGAGTCTTGAAGTGCCGGCGTTCGTGTTCGATTCCTAATAATTTAGTTCGAACGAAAACCCTCAAATCCGACAAAAGCTATTATGATGCCAAGTTTCGAGTCGGACAGAAATTAAGCAGAGAACAAATTACGCTGATGTTAGTACGTTATTTCAGAGTGATATGCTTGCTAGTTATATTTAACAAACTATCTGACCCGACAGACTTCGTAGTGCCTCAATCGATAAATAAAACACCTGAGCTTTTGTATAAAATAAACTTAAAACAAACAAAAGGAATCCGTCCGACGGGAGACACATCTAAGGAAAAACAAAATCGTTATTTTTATCTAATTCCGAGCATTTTCATATTTATCTACCTTTAAAACCTTCCCTAGACTTCCACGAAAAATTCAAGACCAAAATTAGCCAAATCGGTCCAGCCGCTCTTGAGTTTTAGCGAGACTAACGAACAGCAATTCATTTTTATATCTATAGATTTGCTGCTAATTTAAATTTGCTTATACTTTTTCTTCTTCTTCTTCGTCACTTCCTCATTATTGAGGGTTGTGACCTCAATCCTCCTTCCTCCAATGTTGCCTGCATTCGGCCTGCTTAATGGCGCCCGGGACGCTGGTGTTTGAGGCCTCCTTGACCATGTCCGTCCACCTGATTGGCAATCTTCCGCGACTTTTCTTTCCTTCCACGTGACCTACAACTATTAGTTTTTCCAAGTTGTCAGGATTTCGTCATTATACTATTATATATTATTATATTGTTTATACTACAACAGATCAATTTGTTTGTTTTTTATGTCTCGACAGTCAATACACAGCGGCGAATGGACACTCCCTGCCCCCTGTCTTCAATTAGCGAAGCTCCGCTTCCTGATCTATTTATAAACAAGGATATTGTTATTTGGAACACTGAATTCAAATTTTTTTATACTTCAATAGATCAATTTGTTTGTCGTTTATGGTTCGACGGTCAATACACAGCGGCGAATGGACACTCCCTGCCCCCTATTCTCAATTAGCGAAGCTCCACTTCCTGATCTATTTATAAACAAGGATATTGTTATTTGGAACAGTGAACTACTTTCACGTCGGCAGGAAGATTTTAATAAAGTTTTGTTGCATTAAGGACTTTGGCTTTCAAGTCACTTAAAGTATTCTTAACGGTTTGAAGAACAATTTTATTTTTAAATTTTATGTCATTATATTATAATAGATTAATTTGATGGCATGCTACATCCAATACAAATTTGATACTAACATTTGTGTAAAAATACGTAAGGCTTAATTCCTACTATTAAGCATCACCAAGATACGTTGTAGTTAATATAATTCAGTATCTCTATTCTTCCGTAGCTGTGATTAACCTCAATATAGAAAATAAGAAATGATTACACATAGCTATATAATAGCAATTTATTTGCGGCTATATTCATATCGGTAAGCGTGTGAAAATCAAGTGGATCTTCGATTTAAGAATCAAAAATCCAATTTAGAGTAGTTTATCGTCCATTTGAATTTATTGCTTTTAGACTGAGATAAGTATGAGACTTCAAAGGCGTCAAAGCTGTATAGGTCCTTGCTATTAAGCATTCGCCCTGCATCCTACATCATACCTACCGAACGATCCAGACTTGAATCTTCCCGAAGCAGTTTCGCTAATATCCTCGTGTATACAATGCGGACGAGACACGTCACAACACAAAAACCGATCATATTTCAAGTCTGACAACATTTATCAATTCATTGTATACGAATGTGACCAAACAATGGATGTTTTTGTAACACCTGATGTCATTGTTATATATTTTTTTTCTACGTTATAACACAGTTTTAAAATTCAGTTCTCTTTTCCTGGTGGTAATTGAAAAAATATTATCTTATACCTTTAAACGAGCAATTCTTGTATATTAATATATATGTATATAATCTGAATCTCGGAAACGGCTCCAACGATTTTCATAATATTTAGTATACAGGGGATTTCGGGGGTGATAAATCGATCTAGCTACGAATTATTTTCAGAAAATGTTGTTTTATTCGTGTTTTCAATAATCAACTCTTCCGACATCTATTGGCGAATAATAATACTATTTTTTTAATTGAGGGCAACTAACCGCTTTAAAGGCACAACAAGATGGCGCTATAAAAAAAACAGAGCAAAGCTCGGTCATCATGTAGTGGTTATTTAATGTAGTAAACATGTTTTTTTTTTTCTTTTTTTCCTCTACGCTTGGTTTTTTTTAACCACGCCACATTATCTGTTCCCGTGATAAGTTCGTAAAGAACTTGTGTTACAGGTACCAGATAACGGAAATAAATGTAATATTTTTATTATACACATACATATATTTAATATACATCCATAACCCTGGAAAAGACATTTGTATTTACCATACAAATATCTTCCCTTGGCGGGATTCGAACCTGCGACCCCCTTATGTAGTGACCATGTCACTTACCACTACACCAGACGACCGTTAAATTAATGATGGATTAATGAAAAGTTTCAGTGGCGAGAGGTTATTTGAATTCTGATTCCGTTGTCACACGTACCGGACTTGGTGATAATATAAACTAGTTCCAGTGTATAACCGAATGTATTATTATAGAACTAAATTACTAAGTTGCAGTAGCTTCGGTGAAGTAATAAAACCAATTCGACAGACAGACAAGTGTGCTATCACTCTGATCGATTACATCCTTTAGAAGTATAAAAAGAACATAGCTTGCATTAGAATATGAAGTATTGATTTTTTTGATGATGATATCAAACGATTGAATGTAAATAGTAAAGTAAAAAGTCAGGTATTTACAAAATTTACAATAATTAAAAAGCGTTTGAAGAAAAACTTCTTATGTATGTAAGTCTGTAATAAAATACGAAAACTTTTTTTTCAGTTCAAATTGTGAATCATCAAAGAAATCTACTTCAAAAGTATAATTCAGAGTCTAATATCATTTTATTCCAAAAAATAAGTAAATAAATAAGACCAAATTATTCATTTAAAGCCGATACCTAACTGAAATTAATCAAATATACACAATGTCAATGTGTAGCCCACTTCGATACGAGCGTGTTATTAAAACATGTCGTAAACTTCCATTGTGTAAACTCACAGTTATTGTTTTAATCAATGACGAACGATGTTGAATCGATGTGTTGATAAACCTGAAGAGGACACCAAGCGACGCCATTTCGTGGTGCATAGTGTGTTTGGATGATGCGTGGGTGGGGCTGACATCCTATCAACACCGACCCTATATATCTTGACATTATACATAATTTTTGACCCTTTACTGTCGTTACAGGTGGTAGGACGTCTTTTGAGTCCGCGCGGGTAGGTACCGCCACCCTGCCTATTTCTGCCGTGAAGCAGTAATGCATTTCGGTTTCAAGGGTGGGGTAACCGTTGTAACTATACTTGAGACCTTAGAATTTATATCTCAAGGTAGGTCGCGCATATACGTTGTAGATGTCTATGGGCTCCAGTAACCACTTAACAACCAGGTGGGCTGTGAGCTCGTTCACGGACCTAAGCAAAAAAAAAAAATTGGACGTCTTGTGATTCGCTCAGGTAGGTGGCACCGCCTTGCGTATTTTTGCCGTGAGGCAGTAATGAGTTAAGGGTGGGGCAGCCGTTTACCTGAAGTGAGACCCAGAACTCATAACTCAAGGTGGGTGGCAACATTTACAGCGATTAATTTTTTGATTTTCCCTAATTCTTCTTTTAAATCCAGAAGAATGTTTGGCTCCCCATCTGCCGAATAGTCCCCGTCGCATGTGTACATGAACATAAGAGGCACAGCTAAGTCACTGCCTTCCCTTGAAGAAGAGTGCATTCATTTTCTTCTTAGTCATTTCACTCTTGGCAGAGTGGTAGCGATCGTTCTGGGGTATTGGAGGAGCAGATCTAGTGCATTTTACAATGTTCCGCCATTTCCTCCGCTCAAGGTCATAATACCGCACTCACTTACGAGAACTCCTACTGTAGTCTTGATATCATGGGTCCACCAAATGGGAGACTCCCAAGTGGTCCTGTGCCTAGGAGTTCCATGTACTGGTTGTCTTGACGGGAAACGTGTCCGAAGATATTTACCACCCAAGATTGTAGAAACTGTACTGTAGAAAGCAGGCGCTGCTTGATGGCGAGTTCTCGAAATGCCGCCATGTTCGCGAAATCTCAATCAACCTTGTCCAGTACTGTCTGCAGAACGTTTATTTTTTCTTTTCCACTTATCAGATAGTGCACATTCCAGAAGCGTATAAAAATATGGATAAGATTAATTTTCTAACTAGCCTTATACATAAAATAAGATAAAAGGGTTCATGAGAACACTTAAATAATTATGTTAACTTAAATATTAAAGCTGATCGCAAGGAGAAACGCGTAACGTAACAGCTACATGTAAAATATCATAAATAAAGTGCCCCCTAAAGTCAAAAAGCCCTTTGAAATATTACGTACATTTAATGACTTAAAGTATATCCATATATCATAAAACAATTACCCCAAAATACGACAGAGTAAAATTATGTAATAATACAAACATTTCTAAGCAAATTTCGGAACACTACAATCCTTTAGCTAACATTTCGAACGTAAAAACCTGTTACGCAAACATAAAGCCCTTTAGAATCGAACTTTGACAGCACAAGCCCGAAAGCTGTTTATAAGATTGTCGACTCTATTCAAATCGATTTAAAGTACAATTTTAAACGTAGTTAGATTTAATATTTCGCTGTAGGGCTTCACGATAAACATATTGATTTTACATTATCGATACTCGTGGGCTTATTTTAAAGTTAAAACATTTTGCTTATGCCCTCGGGGTTTGAATTGTACTAAATTATCAGACGTTGAGTCCGCGTCGAAATACATGTTCTAATAGCTTTTACGAAGAATTTCGGAATATCGAAGAAAACTTTGAATGACTAGAAATTCTCAAAGAGACATTTGGGGCTGTGGGACGTCTTCTCTTGGTATCATTAATTATATTGATTTTGAATACCATTTACGATTTGAGCAGTTGAAGTCATGCAAACTCAATACTTTATGACTAATATTGAATATTATAATGCATGATCGTCGTTAATTTAAATATAAGTAACATTAAAATGCAGGACGTTGTGTAAAGAATAAAAAAAAAAAAAAACATTTTAATACATGTTATTAATATTTATCAAAACATTTACTTGAAAAAAATGTATGTAGTTTTAAGTTAATTATATAGAGATCTCTTTTCCTCCACCTTATCTCACTAGGTGGGGTCGGCACAGCTGACTTTTCTCTTCTATTCTCTTCTATCAGCCGTCATGTCAACACTAACTCCTCTCTATCTCTTATCGTCATTCACACACTCCATCCATGTTTTCTTGGGCCGACCTCTTCCCCTTCTACCTTGCACTACCATTTCCATACATCTCTTAATCACATGCATAATTACATAGAGACTAGCTGTACCCGTCCACTTTGCTGGGCATTTAAAATTAACTCTATTCTTTCTCACCCCAACAAAGATTTTCATCATTAACGCCCTCGCAACTGGTGTAGGGAGTCCAACACTTATATAAATATCAGTCTATGCGTTAAGTACATGAATTTTCTACATGGATACCAAGTATCAAGTCAATCGGATGAATGGTTCAGTAGTTATAACGGAACATCCGTAAAAGCCACTGTAGATCTATACAGATATACTGAGATAATTTTATCTAGTTATTTAAATAGATTTACAGACAGAATTCATCAAATCAGTCAGATTTAACAAGCTGTGAATTGCACGTCGTAACTTGAAATCCTTGAATAAAGTGATTGCTGCGAAAGCAAGTAGTACTCAACAAGAAACGGTGTCTTCAAAATCTTCTCCAAACCAAAAAAAAAATCTATAATTTCCATTAGTGTAGGGAAAAACGCGTCCGAAGAATGCCGAGGTGAGAGAGAGCCTGCAAAGATATTGGCATTTATATTGTCACTTAACGGATGATGTTTAGTCGGCGGTGTAGATACGGTGCGAGCAAAGATATATTTTGATTTATGTCGGAATATAGAAATCGTTGATGTTTGTATTCGTCGCTTATTGTGAGTATTTGAACCGACTCAACAGGGTAGTTGGATCCCGAAAATCCTCAAGAGGCTGTAGTTCGCAAATTTTCCTAATTCGTTTTCTGATATTTTTCTTTTGCACGCGAAATCTCTGCTTCGGAACGAATAGTTTTACTATTGTATAATCTAATATTGTTTCAGACCTTAAATTATCAAAACGCGCTGCTCCAAAGATAGCAAAACTGTTAAAAGACAATCATAAAACGTCTAAGTAAAGATACGGTAGAAAAAATACCGAATTTTAAAAAGTTTACCTAAATAAATAATATCGAAGTTCACAACCGTTTATAATATTCTTTAGATAAATGTAATTCATTGATTATATTAGAACATATTTCCAAGTGATGTTAGATTTATTTGAGAAGATTAAAGACTTTTTACTATCGCATCGGTGCCGTTCTTGTATCTAAAACTGGGACTATTTAGTCGGAGTCCATCCAGAAATCTTTAAAATTATGTCTGTGGAAAAAACTGTGTATCCCGAACATTATAAGGTACTCTTCTTTAACCGGCTGTGGTATACTTAAAGGTAGGCAGCGAGCGAGATAGCTTGCGAGCGATTCTAACCACTTTTAATCAGTTGGGCTGTATGTAGGCTTTCGTCTATCTGGCTGTCTGTCGTCTACAATCATGAATAGGTTTTCATGAATAGGACTACTGTCTACGTATTTTAAAGGTAGACTATATATTTCAAGTTTCCGATTAATATGATTTTGTTTAGATTAGGCCAAAACATTTTCTTAGAACTTATAAATACGTAATTCCATTTTGCCGTAACTCAATTAAAGCTTTAGAAAGTTGTAATAAAACAAACCGTTTACGAGTTAAGTTTTTGAATTAGACGCGATCAATGGATTCATCTGTAAAGGGTACGGTTTGAGGTCGTCTCAATGTCAAATTAATTCAGCCTTTCAAGTACCAAGCCGTAATAGAATAAGCCGTATATATTATTTTCACACGGAGTGATTGATGTTTTGACTTTAAAGTTATGTAGTAAAGCAGTAAAATTTTAGAATCATTTCAAAACTTTTATATTTTATTAGTACAGTGATTTATTTGTAAACTAGAAACATTAATTGTGAATATGACAATGCCAAAATAAACAAGTACGAAAATTTTATATTAAGCTAATCTATTTATGACCTTGACCTTATGTTTGTACTACATTGCGTGCTCATAAGATCAGAGTACAATAAAATTACAAATAACGACGCTATGTTTACTGGTTAACCAAATTAATCACATATTCTAATTTGACGAATTTGACAACCGTTTTGATGTCAAATTCATATTACAAAGCCGGCAGCGTTAGCTGAAGAACTTAATTAACATCACGCTGATAGCTCAACTCAACTAAAGAGGAGCTCTTTTTAATTCTTTTGCTTTACTTTTTAATGCCGTATTGGCTTCAGAATGGTACTATTCTCGTACTCAGCTACAAACCACTGACTCTGTAAATAAGAGCCGAGTTTGACGCGATTTTGGCTCGATCCAAACTCTCCCTCCTCCCTCCCCTTCTCCTACAAATTTAGGTATTAAAGGGACGGATGCTTCAACGAGGTTTTCTCGAGGGTGTTTTATTTCCATATTTTGTCGCCCCCGGCTTCCTTGTTCATAAGTGAAGGGATCCTAACGAAAGTTTCCGAAAGGTGAGCGACTGAATAAAAATAGACTACAGAATATTTGTCGCTTTAAGTGGCTATTGAAGCATTTAGAGATTTAACATTAAATTTACTGGTGGTAGGACCTCTTGTGAGTCCGCACGGGTGGGTAACACAACCCTGCCTATTTCTGCCGTGAAGCAGTAATGCGTTTCGGTTTGAAGGGTGGGGCAGCCGTTGTAACTATACTTGAGACTTTAGAAGTTATATCTCAAGGTGGGTAGCGCATTTACGTTGTGGATGTCTATGGGCTCCAGTAACCACTTTAAACTAGATGGGTCGTGAGCTCGTCTATCCATCTAACAATAAAAAAAATTAGAGCTTTGGCGTAAATTGTGATAATTTTAGATTCCTCCTTTTTCTTTGTTTCAATCGCTTCACTCTTGTCACAGTGTTCCTGATTATAAGTTAACTTTGGAGGGGACACAGATTTTACATATCTTACAATACACCACCATGCACCTCCATACTTGCTTGAGAACATTCTGCTGAACTTGTTTACTGTTCCTGACCTCCAATCATGGTCCAAATTTAATTGGCCCAATGCAAAGGCGACCTTATCTCGTCTACCCTTCCCTTTAGGTTTTGCAGTGTCATAAATAAAACATTACAATAAGAATCTGTACTTTGTATTTTAATCCTTCAAAGGCAGTTCCAGATGTCTCCGTACAGTGGCATACTGGTTGTTGAAAAGCTCCTTTTTTATTTCGCGGAAATAAGGCTTTTCTATGAACGGCATTGGCATGAAAGCTTGTTTGTATTTCGCATACAATACCACACTACAATAGATTCAAACGGTACATGCGATAATAAGAAAATAAGTTTTCCTTCAGACGCTACATCGATTCAATATGAAGACTACATTCAAGACTCCATATTGTACACCGGTATCTATGATTTATTTATGTAGTAGTACGTAGTAGCGCTTTGTACAACTTATAAAGTTTCATACAATTTTTATATTTTAAATAAAATTTCGATTGATGGTATAGCTTTGTCTTTTAAGATTCTGCGTGTCATTATGGATGGCCCTTTATAAGCTTATCGTGCTAATGGTAATTTCTACGGTTTGTATAATGGTAAATGCTTTGAAGAATTTTTTGGGGTAATTCCTTTTGGTGTGGTTTACGTAGATACCCCTCCTTCCTACAAATGGAAAAAAAAATCTGAAACCACCAGAATTCCCTAACACTATCTAGGAAAGCTGTGTTCATCAATATTCCATTTTTAGAGATAATTTTCATGATAAGTACATCTTCAAACGAAGTCGGCAAAGAGTCGTAAGCGTCTTCGGTAACTACTGGATTATACATAAATATATATAGGTATATATACTTATTTTATAAATATTTATATAACAAAAACTACATGGTAAGTACATTTTAATAAATAAATTGATATACTACAATGTGCTTACCATGTATATCTTGTATAAAAACAAAGCCGTAGAAATATGTATATTAAGTTAATTAAGTTAGTTGTATCTAGTAAGAGTCAGTTGGCGGTTAGATTAGTAATGTGACGGCTCATTGTTATTCTGTTATCATAAATACTTTCTCTGAAAACACAACTTCAGTTATTTTACTTATTCGGAGAAGGAAAATAACCTACGGCTTCTAAAAGTAATGATTTTTCCGCCGCATTCTGTTTATCGCTTTTTCAGAAACTCTAACCATTCGTATATCATACTACATACTTTTACTTACAATATTGTATTGCGTATTTTGAGATGTGTACTGCTGGTTCGCCTATTCGCAATGGCATGTGTCCACTACGAAGCAGTCGTGGATTCTGGTTGAAATTTCCAACGCATTTGAGATCTTACAATGCCATTTCATTTCGTAAAGGTATCTACGGGTTTTGGTATGTGCTTAAATGTGTTTAATTGAAAATTAATAATTATTTATTTATTTATTTGGGACCTATAATTTACCTATTTAAAGGGAACCATGTTGGAATCTTTGATACGGTAAAGTATTTATTAAAATGTTATTTATTTTTATGATGTTTTTTAAACCTTACGCGATACATTAAAGATAAGGAGCCACAGTCTCAGGTGTCTAATGGCGCTGTCTGCCAGCTGTCCTCGTTCTAGTAAGCGAGCTCCAACGTGAGCTTACTTAAGCGACTTCAAGTTTCCTTGCCAACTTAGCCCATTAAATTTCTCGCCGGATCTTCTCAGTGGGTCGCGTTTCTGACCCGGTGGTAGATTTTGCGAAGCACTGCTCTTGCTAGAGCCAGTGCTAGTAACGCCTCCGGCTTGAGCCCCGAGAGCTCATCTAAATGCTAGGGTAATGCTGATATAGCCTCACAAGGCCATCAGCATAGATAAGGAAAAAAAAATCCAACTTTAGCACAATAATAAAAAAATATTCTCCGCTGTTCTATGACGGGGTATTTCGACTTTGAAATTGGTTACGTGGCTGGTCGAAGCACCTAGTATGAGATCACACAGGTCCACCTCCATCCAACGTATATTTGGGGCGAAAATGCGTTCCATTTTGAATGTTGTGTGAGATTAGCCATAACAGAATAGAAGTGAGACGTGCGGCATTAACGTTATGATGGGTTTATGTTTGGTATCCACTAAATGTCCAGGTTTCCCAGGAGCCCTGTCATTACTTTATTATGTGATCTAGCTAAATAGTCCTTACATACACACTTTTTTTTTCTTAGATTTGTGGACGAGCTCACAGCCCGCCTGTTTGTTAAGTTATTACCGGAGTCCATAGACATCTACAACGTGAATACCACCACTCACCTTGACATATGAGTTCTAAGGTCTCTGTATCGTTAAAACGGCTGCCTCACCCTTCAAATCGAAACACATTACTGCTTTCACGGTCGAAATAGACAGGGTGGTGGTACCTACCCGCGCGGACTCAGAAGATCTCCTACCACCATACGTATTGATGTAAGGCCTTACCCAGCAATATATGTTAAATTTTGTTAATTTAGTTTCGCAAGCTTTAGAATAACACTCAACTGTAATCAATCAAATATATTGCACGTCGCCGAGGCCTTATTCTCTAACAATATTATCAATCACTATCGCTATAGATTCGCTTCAAATCATTTTGACTAATGTACATTTGGCTATTTGCTAATACGGCTGCATTAATTATGATATGAGTACTAGCTAATATGTCAGTAATTGATGCATTTCAATAGGATTATACAGAACAATGGAGTTAAATAATTTAGTTGAAAACTACTGATTCGATGAGTCTATAGACTACATAATGTTAAGTGTTTTTTACCAATGTGTCATTAGTACAGACAATTTGGTAAGAAGACACAGTTATATAGGTAAAAAAATTATTTCCGTAGGGCATGGGCCATTCATTTGTATTTGCTTTAAAATTATACTGAAGAGTTAAATACGAATCGTAAACCGCACATTTGCTTGTTGTAATTAAAAAATCACATCCAATCAACGCGACCCGCTTACCTCTACAAATGTCAAAATTAATGTTCGTACCGTTCAGTTCAGGTATATAAAAAATTTGGAATCCTTACTAAAACTCCAATAATGTAACCCGAAGTGTAAAAAAAATACCTAAAATATTGTTTACATCGCGTTCCCTGCGAAAACTATTGATGATAGAATAAAATAATGTACTACGACTTAGTAGAACACATTATTGTTTACAAAAAGTGTCACGACAGCATATGTCTGACTATTATAGTTATGCCGCAATAAATGTACTTTTATTTAAAAAAATAAAACAACGTCATGTATCGTTGAAATTTTTGCTCAAGACCCGAGCGGAACCGGAGCGGGCCGCTAGTAAAATATATTTTCGTTGAATGGCGACTATGAAATCTCGTGCAATATTTCTGTACAAATAAACATATAAGATCCAATCAAAGCTGCATCACAGTATTCGTGTGTGCTCACGTAAACGATTTATTTGATATAACATCGCACTGCCACCAGTTTTCAAAGAATATTTCTGACACAAAAACACACACCGCTGCTTAATTAGATTTGTATAAAGAAATACAGCGTTCACATCAATACAACATCATACATATCTTATACATCATACATATCAATTTCATATATTTCTCTATATCAGTCAGATATCGTATATATTTGAAAAGGTCCTTTGATGTTCGATCGAAATCCATATGCTGGAGAATATAATTTTTGTATTTATTACATTGAAAGCCACACGTAAGATCACAGAATCTCTTAATATTTAAAAGCAAAAAATAACATTTCACCCATAATATAAACATGTCAAAGATATACCAGTTCAAGTAGGTTAGGCTCGACACGCATGTTTGACAATATGTAAATTAGAAACTATTTTGACCTGACAACGTCTTATAATTCGATGGAGCCGCGCTGCACGCACGAAAAAACATGACTCTTGCGGCGTTACCTCGCCCTGAGGCGTTCCTTTAAGGCAAGCAAGAGCGCGCAACGAGCGAAAAAGAGGCACAATCTGCCTCCGCGTTCGGCAGCGTTCGACATCTGTCTCTCTCCTACTTGAGTGAGCGATGCATCCGCGTGGACAGCTGCTATACAATAATACATTTACATGTTTTCGTCAAGTATGAAGTTCAGTGGAAAGTGAATGTGGTTTCAATTGTTTATAGCAACGATAATTGCGATAATTGAAAAATGAAACCATTCCATAAGTATTTTCTTATGACGTTGTCACGTTCAACTATGGTCAGTAAACCTACTTTACAGACAACCGATTATTTTTTTATGAAATCTTGTCATTATTGTATAAACTATTACCTTTTTTTATTAGCATTCTCGAAATTCGAGCTCTGCATATAATCACATAATCAATATCTATACTAATACTAGCTGACCCGGCAGACTTCGTAGTGCCTCAATCGCTAAATATAAGTCCTAAGCTTTTGTATAAAATAAACTTAAAACAAACAAACGAAATCCGTCAGACGAGGGACACATCAAAGGAAAAACAAAATTGTTATTTTTATTTAATTCCGAGCATTTTCATATTTATCTACCTTTTAAACCTTCTCTGGATTTCTACAAATAATTCAAGAGCAAAATTAGCCAAATCGGTTCAGCCGTTCTCGAGTTTTAGCGAGACTAACGAACAGCAATTCATTTTTATATATAGTGTTAGGTATTTATAAGTACATAATACAAGTTCCACATAAATTATAATAAAGTCTGCTGTCGTGTAGGCTTAGTTGCTACGCATATCCGATGATGTTGATCGTATTCTATTAAATCTCGATAAAGATGTTTAAAACTAATCTAATTACTTCTGGAAATAGATAATAGTATCTCAGATATAATTAACTGAATTTATTTTAACTTAATAATAATTTTAAATAATTGTTCAATTGACTCGGTTGACTTCACTCGTCTAGTGACGTCGATCGCACCACCATTCCGTTGTGGTGGGGCGATCAGACAATATATATTCAAGCACACCGAGGTAGCATTCATTCTCGACAGAGTTGAAAGTGTAAGCACGATCACTGTAAATTACTCTGTAAGTGCAAAGTGGAAATAAATACAAGCTGTTTGTGTAAAGTGACGCATTATTGAATTCCTGCTGACCTAAGCCCTTTAGGTCAGAAGCGGGATCAGCAAGAAAATTTCTTATTTTCTTGTCACGCCTACAAACCCGGAAAAACGTAAGTAACGAAATACTATTTGAACTTTTTGTTATAATGTTATGTGATTTTTTTTTTCTTCTCTTCCTTTAATTATCGTGTACATTAAATAAGGCAATTTAGTATCCTGACCAAATTGAAGGAGTGGATTATTACCATGCTACCATAGTTTGATGTAGATTCCATGTTTTATTTGATTATGGGCTCCTAGTTTTAGGAGAAAATTATTACTGATTACTGTTAATTTATTAAATTTTTTCTCTCCTATTTTGCGGAGTATGAATAAAAACGATCTAATGGTAAAATTTACCATAAAAATGGTATAAAATTAAATCAGATTTTTTTATGCATTTTAATGGGGGACGGATAGTTAATTTATTTTCACGCAATAAAAGCAGGAGTCGGTAGTCTACCATTATATACAGTGGCCATTGATACTTACACTGTTATTACATATTATAAAACAAGGTTTTTTTTGTTCATGGTAAAAACTACTGAACAATTGTGGTTTCCGCCAGTATACAGTGATTAATTGTGAAGGTTTATATATTTAGGTACGCCACGCTTTAATCATCATGCGAAGCAAGGGTGGGCCGCTAGATTTTATTATTTTTACTGTCTCAATATTGGAATGGTAATAAATCACAATTGACACAACTCTAGTGGTGACGCAGCTCTAATAGTGGTAACCGAAAGTTTCAGGAGAGATGGAAAGAGACGATGGAAATACCCTAGGTGGAGGGTCAGGCTCTAGTAGTGAGGATACCCTAGGTGGAGGGTTGAGCGGAATGAATGACACCCTAGGTGGAGGGTCGATTTCAAAATATGGTGGAAGGTCAGGCTCAAATACCCCAGGTAGAGGGTTGAGCGTAATGAATGACACCCTAGGTGGAGGGTCGATTTCAAAATATGGTGGAAGGTCAGGCTCAAATACCCCAGGTAGAGGGTTGAGCGTAACGAATGACACCCTAGGTGGAGGGTCGGTTTCAAAATATGGTGGAAGGTCAGGCTCAAATACCCCAGGTAGAGGGTTGAGCGTAACGAATGACACCCTAGGTGGAGGGTCGGTTTCAAAATATGGTGGAAGGTCAGGCTCAAATACCCTAGGTAGAGGGTTGAGCGTAACGAATGATACCCTAGGTGGGGGGTTGATTTCAAAATACATAACCCAGGATGAGGGGTTATGTAAAAAAAAGAAATCCCAAGGTGGTGGGTTGAGGTTACGATATCAAAAAATAAGTGAGAACACGGACCAAGAAAGGAACACAACCGATGAGGATCATGGAACTTCACTCAATGTACGTAAACGGCAATATTTCAAGAAAGGGGTGTCGCGAGCTAAACCACAATCACGACGTCGGTCGATATCAAGTGATGCGGAAGAGTCACTATCTCGGCCACTCATTAGAAGCAGACAATCGCGGACTAGAGACGAGTCTAGTCAGCCAAGCAGGAGGAGGCGGAATACTTGCAGTTCTTCTGCATCTAGAGGTACGACACCATCTCCTAAAAGATCAAAATTGTCTAAATTGTCTAAAAGTAGAGATACTAATCGCGATATTAAGCTTATGGATAGGTTTTTATCTATTTTAGAAAAGGTTAAAAGCTCAGACAAACCTAAGCTAGCATTTAACGCGAATGTGGTGCCGGAGTTTGACCCTTTATCCAAAGACCAAACTATTATAACATGGATCACCAAAGTAGAAAATGTGCCGAGATTTATGGGTGGGAAGAAAGAGAAATTATACACTACTTTATGCCAAAATTATGCGGGGTCGCGAAAACATGGTACCAGGGTCTCACTTCGGTATTGCATACGTGGCCTGAATGGAAGAAGAAACTATTAGAATCTTTTCCCTGTCGGGAGGATTACGCTGAGCTTTTAACTGAAATGTTGGCCAAGAAAGTTAAATATGGTGAATCGCTGGAGCATTATTACTACGCGAAGATTAATTTACTAAATAGGTGTAACATATCTGGTAAACAAGCCGTAGATTGTCTTCTGTATGGGGTAGAAGATCGCGCAGTAAAAGTTGGAGCTCAAGCAGCTCAATTCCGTGACCCCAAACAGGTACTTAAATATTTCAAAACTGTTAAAATAGGACAGAGCAGAGATAATCAAGATATCATACGCAGAGGTAGGTTCGGAATCAATACCAATAGAGCGGATTCTTCAAGAACAAATAACCCTGCAATTAAGTGCTTTAGTTGCAACGAAATTGGTCATCCTAGTTTCAGATGTGGAAAAACAGTGGAATCTGTGAAATGCCACAATTGCAACGAGATAGGTCACCGTAGTACTAAGTGTGAAAAGCCCTTTAGCTTAGTATATTTGGCAATGATCCAAAGCATAAACAGGTATCGGAGGTAACGTGCGAAAATACCGGAATAAATAAGTATGTCATAGATATTAAGGTGAACGGGTCGGTGATTACGTGCCATGTGGATCTGGGCAGCCAATGTTCACTTATAAGAGCAAGTGACGCAAGATCTTTAGGTTTAACAATGATTAATCGAGATAATTTACCGACGCTTAGAGGTATAGGAGCCAGCATGGTAAAACCATTAGGAATAGTTATTATTTAAGTCTCACTTAGCAAAACAAAAAAAGCGACGGGACTCGCTTATAGTAGGATGGCCGAGCTGTTAGGTATTTATAAGTACATAATACAAGTTCCACATAAATTATAATAAAGTCTGCTGTCGTGTAGGCTTAGTTGCTACGCATATCCGATGATGTTGATCGTATTCTATTAAATCTCGATAAAGATGTTTAAAACTAATCTAATTACTTCTGGAAATAGATAATAGTATCTCAGATATAATTAACTGAATTTATTTTAACTTAATAATAATTTTAAATAATTGTTCAATTGACTCGGTTGACTTCACTCGTCTAGTGACGTCGATCGCACCACCATTCCGTTGTGGTGGGGCGATCAGACAATATATATTCAAGCACACCGAGGTAGCATTCATTCTCGACAGAGTTGAAAGTGTAAGCACGATCACTGTAAATTACTCTGTAAGTGCAAAGTGGAAATAAATACAAGCTGTTTGTGTAAAGTGACGCATTATTGAATTCCTGCTAACCTAAGCCCTTTAATAGAGATTATAAAGCTGAAGAGTTTGTTTGTTTGTTTTAACGTGCTAATCTCAGGAACTACAGGTGCGATTTGAAAAATTCTTTCAGTGTTAGATAGCTCATTTATTTTGAAAGGCTAATAGGCTATATAACAGCACGGTAAGGCCAATACAAGTGGAGCACCAATAAAGAATGTATCAAAATAGGGGTTTGAAAAGCTCCCATTCTATAATTCAAAAATATTTTCACTTTGTACGTAAATGAAGTGGGGTTCAAACTTAGTGTTATGCCAAAGTAACTATTCCCCGCGAACGGAGTCGTGGACAAAAGCTAGTATTGATATAAATTAAGTCTACTTTAGGGTTTAATATACTATCTGACCTTTATGCTGGTTGATAACATACACACCAGACTGTTATAAAACGGAAACGTGCTTTTCGAGTCTTGCATTATATTTCACATGAAGCCTCAATAAATCGCAATGTTACAGTGAAAATATGTTTTATTTTAAAAGAGCGCACTCTCTATCTCGGAGGCACTTCGAGACGAAGGAAAACATTGAAGCACAGTGAATCACGAGAAAAATCACGAAAATAGATTTGGATTTTCGGAAAGTATCATTTTTGCGAATCAGATTAATGTTTTTTCCTACTAGTGTTTTCAAATATTCGTGAATACCACGATTTTTGATTGAAGTACATACTCAATTCTTTCAAAGCTAGGAACTTTCTCCTTTTTTTATTTATAGCTTAGATGGGAGGACGAGCTCACAGCCCACCTGGTGTCAAGTGGTCACTGGAGCCCATAGACATCTACAACGTAAATGCGCCACCCACCTTGAGATATAAGTTCTAAGGTCTCAAGTATAGTTACAACGGCTACCCCACCCTTCAAACCGGAACGCATTACTGCTTCGCGGCTGAAATAGGCAGGGTGGTGGTACCTACCCGTGCGGACTCATAAGAGATCCACCAGTAAAATGCTATTCGTACCGGAAATATAAATTCAAGAGGAGAAGAAGTGCAGCGGGAATCCCCTTCCTTCTCCTTCAGTCGATCGCTCATTACTGAGCATCGTGATGCGTCCGTCTGTGACCTTTTTTTGTAATTTGTAGCCACTTATGTCGGTCAGTGGCACAGTGAAGTGCGTGGCCCAGTTTTGTGTCCAGATGCGGCGAGGATATTTAACTTTAACTCCGACCGAGCATCAAAATTGATCCTGTTTAACTACTGTTAGTGGGGTTTTTGGATCCCGAACGGGTAGCAACCACCGGTCTATTCATACCGCAAAGCTGTCGTGTATTGTGATTTGTAAATTGGCCCAATTCTAATACAGTATATATATTTTTTTGTTTATTGCTTACTAGGTGAACGAGCTCACGGCCCACCTGGTGCTTAGTGGCTACCGGAGCCTAGAGACATCTACAACGTAAATGCCGCCACCCATCTTGAGACATGAGTTCTAAGGTCTCAGATCAGTACAAAAACTGCCCCACACTTAACGCATCACTGCTTCACGGCAGAAATGGGCAGGGTGGTGGTACCTACCTGTGCGGACTCACTAGACGTCGTCCTACCACCAATATAAATGACAGCTTTGACACTGTGTCTTATGTGGTTTATGTTTCAACGATAATACGATATTTCCGATAGTCATTTTAGACCAGTTGCTCACATCGTCTAGAGCCAAAAAATATTATCAGACCGCAAGAAGGGTCATTTTTCAAAAACATCTAATACTGTCGTCCAACTAATGCACTTCATTTTACTAATATATGACCTGACATTCTGAAGGAGGTAAAAGGCTGTATTTTATATTTAAGAGGCGAGTAGCGTCATTTTAAAGACGTGCTTTTAGGCACTTAACGCTACGGAAATGCAAAAAGTTTTTCCATGAAATCGTCTGTGTTAAAACTACGTCGTTTTTAAATTGGGTTCTCTTCAGAAAGTGCCCTGTCTACAGCACGATATCTGGTGCTCTCCCAACCGAGAGTTTTTTGTCTTTTAATAATATTAATCATCAGTAGAGGACGTATTTGTCACAACATATCATATATAGCGTAGTGCAGCTTTAAGAAACCACGGGAATATAATTATGTCTCTTTAATTGGTCACATTGCTCGGCGGCCACCAGACAACCTTGAAAGATTGATTGTGGTGGGCAAGGTAGAAGGGAAAAGATCCGCAGGCCGGCCACCAAACCGTTGGTCGGATCAGATAACTGCGCTCACTGGACTCTCTGTTGCGAACGTCCTGAGAGAAGCTGAAAACCGAAGCAAATGGAAGCTGATGGTACAAAGAGCCAGGAAGGGCTTTCAGGGACACGACCTTCAGCAATGAAGTATTCGACTAAGAAGAAGAACGGTAGACAGCGGCTTGGCTCTGCCCCTGGCATTTCTGAAGTCCATGGGCGACGCTAACCGCTAACCATCAGATGCGCGTTATGCTCGTCTGCCTACAAGAGCAATAAAAAAACTTCAAGCACAAGGTCTTCGAAGCATTGTGTCTACTAAACCCAGTGACATTCATTGCGGTGTGAAAGGTCCAAAATTTAGCGTAAATAAAACGAAAACAAAAGCTTCAGCTTTCTCATAAGTAATTTACTCGGAAGCATCAACAACCTGCCAATATGTATGAGTCAAACTTCGCACACTGAATCAAACTGCTTAAAAACACAATGAATATTGTAGGAGAGCTCCGCTAAAGTTATATGGCGGCCCGAATTATACACATAACCTACACTTAAGTTTCCAACTTTCGGGTCCTACAAAAAAAATCAAATCGCTGAGATATCTACATATCTTTATATATAAAAATGAATTGCTGTTCGTTAGTCTCGCTAAAACTCGAGAACGGCTGGACCGATTTGGCTAATTTTGGTCTTGAATTATTTGCGGAAGTCCAGAGAAGGTTTAAAAGGAGAGAGAAGGGTTAAAATATGAAAATGCTTGGAATTAAATAAAAATAACAATTTTGTTTTTCCTGTGATGTGTCCGTCCGTCGGGCGGATTCCTTTTGTTTGTTTTAAGTTTATTTTATATACACAAGTTTAGATCTTTTATTTATCGATTGAGACACTACGAAGTCTGACAGGTCAGCTAGTACTTGAAAAATACTAAAAGTTATTCCATGTGGATTTTTATTCATACATACAGTGTGTTATAAGTAAATTCCGGAGGAAATTGAAACACGACAGCAACTGGCAGTCGCCTTTTGCATCTGAGAACGAAGATACAGTATGCAGTTAATTTATCAAATTCATATTCAAATTCGCTGCGCAAAATTTCACAATGATTATTGACACCTCATAATTTAAATTCACTTACTGTATTATATTTTTCCTCTTGTTTTGGTATTATAATATATTATATATTTTTGGGAACGATTTTTAAAAAACCTTAAATAATTTCGAACTTTGTTATTGCTCAAATTCAATTTAATATAATTAATTTTTCAAATGAAATTATTAAAAAATATAAGAAAGTAAATTGCATTAATTAATAAAACTTATTTTCTTTTACTAAGGGCGCAAAACAAAAGTAAAATAAAAATAACTCGCAGAATTGCAACACTGAAAAAGGCACAAAAAGTATTTTGATTAGCTGAACTATCAATCGTGTAGAATTCTTTGTATATATTCAGCTATGATAATGTATTTCTTCGTGAAATGCATACTAAAGTATTTTATTATACTACTGTATATTTACTATACTATATTTTATGTCCCAACACAAAATTGTTAGATAATGAAAGTTAATTAATAATAAATATTAGCTCGCGGCGTATACAGCTATTGTCGCTTTAACTTAATAGAAATCAAAGTTTCTGATCGCAATGGTAGTCATTCTTTGAAATTAATTAATCGTCGTGGCCTAAAGGATAAGACGTCCGTCCGTAGTAAAAATCAAAACCGCAAAATTATAATTTGCGTAATTACTAGTGGTAGGACCTCTTGTGAGTCCGCACAGGTAGGTTCCACCACCACACTGCCTATTTCTGCCGTGAAGCAGTAATGCGTTTCGGTTTGAAGGGTGGGACAGCCGTTGTCACTATACCTTAAAACTCAAATCTCAAAGTAGGTGGCGGCATTTACATAGTTTTCTATGCCGGTTCCGACGGTATATCCAACCGCGTTATTAAACTTCTACCCGTCCAACTCATCGTGATGTTGGCATCTATTTTCAATGCCGCTATGGCGAACTGTATCTTTCCCGCGGTGTGGAAAGAAGCGGACGTTATCGGCATACATAAACCCGGTAAACCAAAAAATCATCCGACGAGCTACCGCCCGATTAGCCTCCTCATGTCTCTAGGCAAACTGTATGAGCGTCTGCTCTACAAACGCCTCAGAGACTTCGTCTCATCCAAGGGCATTCTTATCGATGAACAATTCGGATTCCGTACAAATCACTCATGCGTTCAACAGGTGCACCGCCTCACGGAGCACATTCTTGTGGGGCTTAATCGACCAAAACCGTTATACACGGGAGCTCTCTTCTTCGACGTCGCAAAAGCGTTCGACAAAGTCTGGCACAATGGTTTGATTTTCAAACTATTCAACATGGGCGTGCCGGATAGTCTCGTGCTCATCATACGGGACTTCTTGTCGAACCGCTCTTTTCGATATCGAGTCGAGGGAACCCGCTCCTCCCCACGACCTCTCACAGCTGGAGTCCCGCAAGGCTCTGTCCTCTCACCCCTCCTATTTAGCTTATTCGTCAACGATATTCCCCGGTCGCCGCCGACCCATTTAGCTTTATTCGCCGACGACACGACTGTTTACTATTCTAGTAGAAATAAGTCCCTAATCGCGAAGAAGCTTCAGAGCGCAGCCCTAGCCCTAGGACAGTGGTTCCGAAAATGGCGCATAGACATCAACCCAGCGAAAAGTACTGCGGTGCTATTTCAGAGGGGAAGCTCCACACGGATTTCCTCCCGGATTAGGAGGAGGAATCTCACACCCCCGATTACTCTCTTTAGACAACCCATACCCTGGGCCAGGAAGGTCAAGTACCTGGGCGTTACCCTGGATGCATCGATGACATTCCGCCCGCATATAAAATCAGTCCGTGACCGTGCCGCGTTTATTCTCGGTAGACTCTACCCCATGATCTGTAAGCGGAGTAAAATGTCCCTTCGGAACAAGGTGACACTTTACAAAACTTGCATAAGGCCCGTCATGACTTACGCGAGTGTGGTGTTCGCTCACGCGGCCCGCACACACATAGACACCCTCCAATCCCTACAATCCCGCTTTTGCAGGTTAGCTGTCGGGGCTCCGTGGTTCGTGAGGAACGTTGACCTACACGACGACCTGGGCCTCGAATCAATTCGGAAATACATGAAGTCAGCGTCGGAACGATACTTCGATAAGGCTATGCGTCATGATAATCGCCTTATCGTTGCCGCCGCTGACTACTCCCCGAATCCTGATCATGCAGGAGCCAGTCACCGTCGACGCCCTAGACACGTCCTTACGGATCCATCAGATCCAATAACCGTTGCATTAGATGCCTTCAGCTCTAATACTAGGGGCAGGCTTAGGGACCCCGGTAACCGTACTCGTCGAACTCGACAAAGAGGTCGACGTGCAACCTAACCCATGCATCAGCCCGCTGAGTTTCTCGCCGGATCTTCTCAGCGGGTCGCGATTCCGATCCGGTAGTAGATTCATTCGCGAAACAATTGCTCTTGAGTTGTTAGGTCTCCTTCGGAGGCGCTCGGGCAGTTGTTAGCAAATCCCACCCCTCTTGGCTGAGCCTTTGCTCGCCCACCTGTCCTGGTGAAACTGGAAAGGCCTTCGGGCCACCAGTAAACTTTCAATCATAAAAAAAAAAAAAAAAAAAAAAAAGTTTTCTATGGCCTTCCGTAACCATTTAATATCAGGTGGGCAGTGAGCTCGTCCACAAACCTAAGCAATAAAAAAATTAAATAATAATAATTTAATTACTTTTTCATTATATAACGTGAAAACGCCACACGTGTGACTTGGAATATTCATTTTATTTTTACAACGAATACGTAAGAAGATACTCGATAGCCGGTTTTCCGCGGCGAAACCCTAAGGTTCGTATATTAAAAATCGAACCCCAAAAATTATTAAATTTGCGTACTTGCTGACGGTACTGGGGTATTTTGTGAAGTCGCGCGGTCATTACGACTATCGTGGTTATATTTATTGAAGTTTGGGAGATTCATTCTTAATGCAATTGATGCATTCAAACTCATGTTTCAATTTCACAGTTGCTATTCACGTTCTGATAGCAATGGGCCGCGGTAACTGCTACCAGATAAGTTGTGAACTCATCTCCTTAAATAGGGCAATACAAAAGACAGGAAATAATGTCCCGCTGTGTCTTTGAAGACACGATGCTTTGGTTTTCATAACGAACTTCGATTTACGATAGATTCGATGGCTTATCCTCCATGTTCTATTGAATGAAAATCCTCATTAACATTTAGTAAAGAAATGTTTATATACCTTAATAGAGTTGCAAGTTAAAATGTTGAACATGCTGTATCTACTAATGAACCATGAGAAAATACAGAAATATAGCTCTAAGCTATGAACTGTTTTGAACCCGAATATGAAAATAAGTTCGGAATTCAACCTAGACAATACGGTTACACAACGGTTGCTCAGTTTTTAGTAAATTTAATAAATAAAATGGTAGTAAGTAAACTTTTTTTTATTTTTTATTGCTTAGGTGGGTGGACTAGCTCACAGCCCACCTGGTGTTAAGTGGTTACTGGAGCCCATAGACATCCACAACGTAAATGCGCCGCCCACCTTAAATTAAACTTAGTAAATTTTTGCGGATTTTATTCATGACACGATATTATCCCTGTAACGTTTGTGAGGAGCAATTAAGCTAGGTAGGTAATAAATTGGAATTGACCCAGTAAGGGGTGGATATGTTCATTCTAAATAGGTTTTGGATAGCCAATATACAAAGAAGTCGACGGTCTTAACGTCTGCGATTGTCATTCGGGCTTACCGTTCTTTTTTTTTTATTGCTTAGATCGGTGGACGAGCTCACAGCCCACCTGTTGTTAAGTGGTTACTGGAGCCCATAGACATCTACAACTTAAATGCGAGACCCACCTTGATCTATAAGTTCTAAGGTCTCAAGTATAGTTCAAACCGAAACGCAGTAACATGGTGGTACCTACCCGCGAGGACTCACAAGAGGTCCTACCACCAGTAAAAAGTGCGGTAATAATCTTAATTTACGCCAGCGTCAGCCTTGTCTTCCTGAAAGATCGTGGAAAGCGAGAGTATTACGTATTGTGTTTCTCTACCATTTTATAAGATTAAGTCATTTCAAAATAGGACTACTCCCACAACTCACGACTCAGATCAAAAGCACCGGACGTCTTATCCTTTAGGCCACAACGACTTACGAAAAAGTTGCTTAGTCATGAATTCTTTTGAATACCGTCCCAAACAGTTGTTGACATGCGTAATGTTAATTAAACAGTTAACTTTAATCATTTTATTTTAAATAGTAATGTTGCGCCGAAATATATTAATATAAAAAATCGTACCTATCTGCGGGATTCGAACATCGACACAGTCGGGTCGCTCGATATGAATGCGCCGAGCGTCTTATCATTTAGCCCACGGCGACTTGATATTGCGCGCATCCCTGGACTCTGCCGTATAACCAGATGATGCATTTTATTCAGTTTTTCTATTTTACTAACAAACAAATTTTTTCGTCTCTCAATAATGAGGTTAAAGATGAATTCCTTATGTTTCTCATTTGATGTTGATAGCTTATTAACTCAGATGATTAAAATTGTCTCCTATAAAGATTATTCTAGTCTGACGTTTCATGACTGAATTAGTGGTGTTGGACTATTATGCTTTGTGAGTGTTTTCATCCATTACCAAGATTCATCAATTACCAAAAATTGTTAGAATTCCTTACAGCATAGAATAAATGGAGCCTTCTTCTTAAAAAATATATAGGTACTAAATAAATTTAGTATCCAACCGTTTAAAGTGAAGTAAAATACCTATTCAATAGTCTACATAACGTAATGTAATAGTATTTTAATAAAAAATACGAGGTCCTAATAAATGTTAATAAATGCAAAATTATGTGTGATCTCCCCGAGGCGGGCTTAATGAAAAATGTTTTTCTGTTAGTTTTAACAATTCATGTCTGAACTTTGAGTTTAATAAAAAAGGAGCAGACAAGCTCACAGTTCGTTTGTTGATAAGCCGCTACAGCCCGAGGACATAACGTAAATGTTGCTGGAGATCTTCGGGCGTAAGATTGAAATCAAAATAAAAATGGTACGGTTTTTGGGCATCTTTGGCGGTACAAACAGGCCATCTCCATCGATATCCATGCTCGTATTAATGACTTCACTCCCGTTAATGCAGAAAAGTAACGTATCCCTCGGGAACAGTAGTATTTGTCTGAATGAAAGGGACCCTAAGTCTTTTTCATATCCATGTTTGAGAATATAAAACATGCTATCGATTAAATAAGTAAGAAGTGAAAACGTAATAGGCAATCAACCTCACTTTTGTATGTATAATATTTGTACGGATTTACGAAAATTAATTAATATTTCCTTGTGATTTTTGTTATTATTTATCGCATATTGAATGCTATTGTTCATTGCAAAAATCGTTCATATGCACGTGCGTATACAGAGTTTATCGACTTCATTATTTCTGTTACCGTAACAATATTTTTTATTTTTTACTGCTTAGCATAGAGGACGAGCTCACTGCCCAACTGATGTTAAGTGGTTACCATAGCCCATAGACATATACAACGTAAATGCCGGCATCTACCTTGAGATATGAGTTCTGAGGTCTCAGTATAGTTACAACGGCTGCCCCACCCTTCAAACCAAAACGCATTACTGCTACACGGCAGAAATAGGCAGGGTGGTAGTACCTACCCGTGTGGACTCACAAGACGTCCTACTACCACTAAAAATTCATTATAAACGTTTCTAACATATGCTTTAATTACGTTTATAACAAAGTGTGTGTCATTTAAAATTAGTTTAATATTCGGGTGGCAGCGGGTCTTGGAAGCCTGCAAAGGTAGGTACCACAAAATTGCCTATTTCTGCTGCAAAACAATAAATCGTTCCGCATTTCCCGCTGTAGACCGGCCTAGCGAGTACTGATTTTGTTTAGAACATCTGTCTGCAATCTCACAATCTTTGTAAAAATGAGCAAACTCTGGATTTCGATACGGCACGATACGCGTCTACCATTTGGTATTCGGATTTTGAGTGTATTTGTTCTTATCTCGTATTTGTGTTTCCTCTACCGATAACACGGGACGAAATCCTTTCCGGAATGCCTGAACGCGGGGACGTTTGTTTGTTTATACCTTTCGCAGGAGCGGGATGTAGTAAAGCAACGAAAGCGCAAAAATTCGTCGACAATTTTAGCATTTTACAAATAGAACGTTCAGAATTTGTGTAGCCAATATTATCATATTTTTGTTGATCTTTATGAAGCTTACTTTTGTGGCGGGTAGCCATCATACAACGCAAGATAATTGACAGATGCCTGAATCTCGCTTACGACATTTTCAAGATAAAGCGCATATATACAAGTACCGAACAACAACATTAGGACCGTCGGTCTACCGAGCAATATCATCCGCTCGGTGGAAGATCTTCCCTTTGTCGTTAAGAATCCCAAACTTTTACTAGTTTGTTTTACACTTAGCGCGGACTTGCTTATGCTTACTTGGAGACCTTACAGCTTACCTAGTATCATGCGGTTTGTCCGCAGAAACAATTTAACGTTTATAAAATTAATACCATCATAATACCAGAAATTAAGCGACATAATAAAGTAGAATATAATTTGATATTTACATAAATACTATGCGACATAATGGTGGTAGGACCTCTTGTGAGTCCGTGCGGGTGGGTACCACCGCCCTGCCTATTTCTGCCGTGAAGCAGTAATGCGTTTCGGTTTGAAGGGTGGGACAGCCGTTTTAACTATACGTGAGACCTAAGAACTTATATCTCAAGGTGGGTGGCGCATTTACATTGTAGATGTCTATGGGCTCCAGTAACCACTTAACACCAGGTGGGCTGTGAGCTCGTCCACCCATCTAAGCAATAAAAAAAAGTGTTTTATTTTTAATAAAAAAATGATGTTTTTTTTGTTAACGCTCAATTTTACTGTCCAATAAATTGTCGTATTAAGGCTTTTCAGCTTATAGTCCGTCAAAAACACAATACGCATGCTACAAACGAAAATTAGGAGGCTCTGATTAACACGGATCGCGCGAATTGTTTCACAAACCAAAGGATGTTTCCCATTAATTTTTGATCGTTCAAAACTTCAGCGATTACTCTCAAAGGAAAGTTCGTTTCGTACACAAACGTTTGCACCCGTAAACAATCCAACTTTGCTACTAAATCGCAACTCTATATAATAAAATTGAGGCTCGATTTTAATTAGTAGCACCTCATTAATTAACTCTGTTCGAAATTTTAACGAACGTAAATTTGATTGTTGTACTTTATAACACTACTACGTCAAACAGTTTCTTGGAATTAATAGATTAATTATTCAAGATTTATTTGAAATTTGGTTTAAAAAAAAGTTGCTTTTTCAAAATCACTGACGTAAGTAGCAGCAAAATTAAGATTGAATACTACGAACCCTAATCAAGTTATGTGACGTCCATAGAAACGAAGGCCAAGAGTCTCCCAGAGATATAAAATCGTAGACAAATTTGTAAATGCTATAGTATCTTTTGCGGTATTTTTTTGATTTGATCCCGCGTTTACCATTCTTATTATTTCCAGTATTTTTTATTATTTCTGTTCTAATTATTTTCTAAAAAAATAAAGTCGTTTTAATTATCTATAACTGGTGTCGTATTTGAAGGCTTCTGACAGAAATAGTAACATCTGCACACAGATCGGGTTGACGTAAAGACACTGGGTTATTACGTGGATTAGTTTCGTCCTCATAATTAGACGTCAATGTCGTCATAAAAGGCTTGAAATAAAAACAATCATGCGGAGTGAACAAAAGGACACCTGTCCTTCTCCTTCCTATTCAGGATCAGATTAATTCGATTAATTTATTAGAGTAGCTGGCACCCGATCCGTTGCTGTAATTAATAAAATTGCTTTGTCGCATTAATTTTGTTTTCCTTGAGGCGTATTTTCGTGTGATTTGATTAATAATAAAAGGTTCGATTATATATTTTGTTGATTTCTCGTATATCATATCAATTTATATTATTTATTTAAAGCTTACAATTTTTTGTACAATCATGAGTACGTACCCACTTAAATTTCAGAGGCTACGAAAGGGGGGTCGTGTGTCTCTCACTTGCAATAGCCGGTAACGATGGCTTCCTTTTTTTCTTTCTTCCAGTACCACTGAAAATCTATTAAATCGATTTTGTAAAATTGGTTTTAGTAGGTAGACAAGCATACGGCCCACCTGATTGCGAGTGGTCGCCGTCGGTCAAGTACTTCAGCAATGCTATTGGCACAGTAAAGCGATTACCTGCTACTACACGCTTTTAAATTTCCGTTAACTATACATAATATGTCAATATTTAATCAAGATATCAAAACATTATAAGATTATGTATGTACTTCGTAATGTATTCGTTTAAGCAGTAAAACTGAAAGCTTTTTTTTGTAACATACTAAAACATTAACATAATATTAACCTATGTTATTTATTTTCTAAATGAAAAATCGAATTTGAAAATAAAGTTAAAAAAAATTCGTAACGCAACGGCAGAGGAACGCTCATTTGCTGAAAATATTTGTATGATTACATTAAGCTAAAGCCACACAGATAATGACTAGATATATCTTACCTTCAAGCTCAAATCCAAATGACGAATGACGCAGATATCAATCACATCGGAGTTATCCTTTAAAGTAAAACACAGAAGACAGGATGGTAGTACCAGCCAGTACCTTTCCACAATATACCCTCTTTATACTTTCTCGAGGCAAACTGAGAAAGGTTTCATATTTAAAACTTTGCTCTAACAGAAATTACGATATTTTAGATGTTAATTAATTATTTACGTCTATTTCCAGGTACGTGTACTTTGGCGTCATCCAAAAAGCAACACGAGGTAAATGATTTCTTAAGACTGGCACACGGCATTATAGCCCGAAAACCGGACTCAAGGAATTAGCATACTACTACTATATCTGACTATTATTCATGAGATGAGACCATGTCTTCATCAACTACAGTACTCGTCTTGGATACTAGTATTCTTCCTCTTCATTTTTCCATCTAATCACTCCCCTATCCTTCCATACAATGACTCTTATATCTATAGTGATGTCACAGTACTTATCAGTGAAGAAAAGGAATATATTTTCGGAAAAGTATCAAGGAATAACATTGGAAAAGTAGATCCATGGAGCCACTCGTTTGTAAATCTTCTTTTTGAATAAGCAAACAAAAATATAGAAGTTTGTAGAACATTGTATACCAATTACCAAATGCTCTATCATCCTTAGTAACTCTGCCTAAATACGGATGAGTTCTACACTCGCATTCGTAAGATACGATCACTGTATTTTAATATAGATGAGCTAACAGCTATAATTATAGATGACCTCAAGTCTCAAAGAGAACAGATTCATGTAAGTTCTCGCTAAGCTTAGTCTCCGTTTATCCTGAAATCTATCGCATTACATTTCACATGCTTCATAATGATTCTGTCACGATATTACCGGCAATAAAATTCGGTGAAGATAAACATAAATAGATATACAGTCGCTAATGGCGCTGGCGGCACGGCTAGCGTGACGCGTCCCAGTACAGATAGAAACGCGCATCGCTAACACTCTGATAAGTGACAGCTTCCTTCAGTGGTGACAACGAAAAACGTAAAAGCAAGTTGAGCAAAGGAATGTTAAAATAAATAAAGGTACGAGAATCAAACATCTTCAGTAGCGGTATTATTTGAAATTCGATGGAACGAAAAGTTGACACTAAAATATGGAGATTTATAGACATAAAATTTAGTGAGAGAATGAATTGGAATATTCAGGTGTCTCTCCTACTTTAAGTCAACTGCACACAAGTTAATTTTTTTATTGCACGAAATGGGCTGGCGAGCTCTATCAAAGGCTTTAGAGGAAGATGTAGACCAAAGAAAAAATGAATGAATTGTGTGAAAGACGATAATAAGATGTGTAAGAGGGAAGTGAGAGAAGAAACGGTATATAATAGAGGAGTATGGAAGGAGAAAACATGTTGCGCCGACCCCAGTTGAGTGGGAGAAGGGCAGGAGAATGGTGATTATAATGATGGGCCTGCCGACCCTGACTTGTTTACTGTAGTCTATAGACATCACCACTTGAGTGCTTTAACTCATCTTGAGTCACGAGGTCGCACTTTCAATTCTATTGCACAACGGATGTCCCAGTAAATGGAAAGACAAAGACTAAGCAGTATTTTAAGTCATAGATGAGAAAACATGACTAAATGTTGTATCTTATATTCATTTCACAAAAATTATTACACTTCTTTGATATTGTCCATCAAGAATAGACAACAATGCCTGCACCAAAGGATCCAAATCCCGATTTTGATGACTGTACGAATTTAATTATAAAATAAATTAATATTATTAATCGGGTCAAATTAAAAGTAAAACATTACACTATACTAAAGCACAAGAATTTTCCCAAATATTGGCATTTCATGATAACTACAGTCGACCTTTCAGAGCGTTCGTGCCACCACCCGCTCAAACACGGATTAACACAAACAAATATACGAGCTATTTCTCTGACCATGTTATTAATTTCGCGAGAAACTTGGTCCAATTTATATTGTGGTGTTAAGGAAAAGGGTATGTTTATTTTGTGAACCGGTCGCAACGAGGTTGTTGTTTCAAATGTCAAACTCGGATCGCGTTGCCATTCGATCCAATGAGTACACTTTGATGCGATTGCAACCAACTACACAGGATGAACCGTTGGGCCAATTTGAAGATTTTCTGAAAATTTCACCGAAATTGGTCCATACATTTCGTAGTGTATAAGGAATATACACACCACCACACTTCGACTTTTATACGGATAGATTATAGGTTTATTATTATATCTACTGTGAAATAGTCACCGAAAATCATAAGCACCACTACGTAAATTTCAAAATAAAGATGATTATATAACATAACATGTGAAAGGACACACTCGATGAACTTATCATTACCATGTAACACACAACAATCGCAATCGGATTGCATACTTTTTTCTTCCGTTCCACATTATGTTACTCGAACATAGATAATACACGAGTAACGACTTCTTAGATAATATGGAAGTTCAACCAGGAAAAGTAGCTATTCTAATAGCTACTTTTCCTGGTCAAAGGTCGCAAACCTGTATGTTAGTGTTACGCCGGTAAGAGTAACGCCATATATCGCCGAATAGTCGAACGAATATTGAAGGACCTAGAAGCGCCTAGAACGCTCGAGAAGTACAACGCCATCTATTGACAGATAGCAGAAAGTACTACTAGAAATGTGTGGAATATTCTCGATAATTCTAGGGATGACGTATCGGCTATAAAAGCGTTGTAGAGATGGCACACAGTCTGTGAGTAATTGGAACTACTCGAAGCGAATCAGCGAACGAATCACATGAAGCGAAGTGGAAGAAGCGAATTGAGTTTTAAAGTGGTTGTGAAGTGTTTTAAGTGCTCTAAGTGTTGAATACAGTTTTTAGTTGTACTTTGGTGAAATTTTATTTATCCCGAACCCCAGTGCGTAACATTATAATGAAAATTCTGAAAGTTTCGTTCGAGAGCCCCTAACCTCAAAATAATACAGTACACTTATCCCTCAGCCATGTCATACTTCGTTACTATAGAAACCAAAATGTCCGTTCATTTTAACGTCACTAATATGCAACAAGTATTGTGGGAGCCACAATTTCAGTCGATACATGAACATATCCAATTTGCTTTGCCTGTTAGCTTGGTTAGATTAGATTTATAATGATTGATTTGTGATGGCAGCGTTGAGTTCGTGCTTGTAACATAATATTTTGTGAATGAAAATCCGTGTGTTTGGCGGTCTGATTACGTCGCCTCATTAGCCTGCCGCCAGTAATTACGTTTTATAAATATTGCCTGTTAGATTCCTACTTCGTGATGTGGTTCTTTCATCGTATTTTGTCAGCAATTGCTTTGTACGTTTCCCTAGAAAAATTGGCACGTATTTGAGAAATGCGAATACCAGCATAATCCGTATACGGGTATATAATGCGTGTCATTTAGACGATGGGTCAGAAATGTTGCAAACTTTATGATCACGTCAAATGATAAAGTAATTAAGTTGGGGTTTCGTACTTAGATTTCGTATTCTTTCACTGGTGTTAATGGCGTTCAGTGGATAATACGCGTCGCTTATGAAACTCAATCGGATTAGGTCCAGACTCAATTAAGGCTTTCCTCTCGTCGCCAATAAAAACGATTCATTTGGTCCTAAAGTTATTTCCAAACTTCTTCACAATTAAACTGTACTCTGAGTTATCTAATTGCTTTATATATATACGTATATTTCTGCCGAGCAGAAACTAAGCCATCTAGTGAAGCCCATAAATCCACACTATCATATTTGCAGGCAATTACTCACTGAAGTGGACAAATCATTAATTTTCTGCAGACTGTTCACGGGACTGCAAGCGAATATAAACCTTATTGCTCGGATTTTTGAGAATTTCACGTAGAAAATCGTTTGAGTGTTCATTTTCGGTTTCTCGTCTTCATATTAATACTTAGGGCGGAATACGCCTATATGAAGATGTTCTATGATTTTCAATACGTCACAACATGTACAAGTATAGCCAATGTGTAAACGAATTACGCAAGTTATAAAATTGTTTCATGTACCTACTGAAAAATCATATCTACGTGACAATAATACGCAATTACGTATAAAGACTATAACCATGTAAAATTAAATGTGATATGGTTCGTTCGTAAAGACTTGTTTGAATAAAGTATACAGCTTTACGAAAAAAATATGACAGCTTTAGCAGTATCTTCGTCGAGTGCAATGACCATACTGCGGTCCTTAACTGGTATTGACCGCTTAATAGTGCATAGGCCTTAAGCTCATCACAGATATAAACCGATTCAGATTATAGTATGTTCTTTGGGTTTCGCGATATATTTAAAATTAATTTAATGGTGTGGCGGTAGCCATCATTTAACACAATATATTAGACAGATGCCTGAATCCCGCTTACAACATTATCAAGATAAGCTTGCATATATACAAGTTCCGAACAACAACATTCGGACCGTCGGTCTACCGAGCAATATCACGCGCTCGATAGAAGATCTTCCCTTCGTCGTTATACCTACAATGGTTATAATCTCGCATTTTTTATTGTCTTTATATTACATGTTTCCAACATTTCGAACACTTTTTAGTTATCGTGGTAATGAACTACTGATATTTAGATTCTAGAATAAGAACAGATTTTTTATATATACAATTTTCAGGGTGATGTATAAATAAATCCGATTAACTATAATCTAAAGAGATATATTAGCGGTGTAGGTCTACTGACGATCTCAAAGGTCAGCTATAAGCGGCTACCGCAGCCAGTGAATAGAATAATGTGGATACCGCCATTCCACCTTGAGATGAGAAGCTGAAGTCTTTATTGCGATAATGGTGATCCCATTTGAAACATGCGTTTCGGTTTGAAGGGCGGGGCAGCCGTTGTTCTGTCCTTAGAACTCATGTCTTAAGGTGGGTGACGGCATTTACGTGTAGATGTCTATGGGCTTAGGTAACCACTTCACACCAGGTGTGCCGTGGGCCGTGAGCTCATCCACACACCTAAGAAGGAAAAAAGACACAATTTATGAATAGCATTTTGTCGAATAAAAAGTAAAAAAATCTGTGAAAGGTACATGTCTTCGGTAAAACTATAGCAAAGATAAAATATATTCTAAATATAGGAATACTAGTTAGAAAGGCAATCGTTGCAAAGTTTAAAGCTCAGTCATAAAATGAATGTTTAAAAGCTGTTATAAGTTTATAAAAAGCTCGTGGAATTCACAGAAAGTTTATTCGCAGTCCAGTGAAGTTCATTAAACGAGTTCAGGAGTGCTATCAGCGGATCGCATTCTCTTACGGTCGCGTGTTCCTGGTTTCAGTTTATGCGAAAAATAATTTAATTGACGTATGTGATATTAAAGTAACTGCAAGAAATCAAATCAATCAATCAAATCAATCAAACTATATTATTTATATATAACAATAACTATTTAATAAACATAGTAAAATATAGTAAATTGATGATCCGACTTTATTTTTTAAGGCGGATAACTCCGATAAGCGACTAACACTACATGATCCTTGACTGTTTATCCAGGTAGGAGAATAAATGATATTTAATTTTTCATTATTCTTCATATCAGATTTTTTATAGTCACTTGTTCATTTCATGTAGTTCAACGTAATATTACCGTTACAAAAATATGTATAGAATTTTGTAGACATTCTTCGAACACCAGTCCGAAGTTTTAAAATAACTTGAACGAACTCAATCAATGTTTCGAAATGCCGAGTATCGTTCCAGAAAACTCTCAAACTTTCTAGAAACGCGTGTTCTCTTCGTGTTATTACTTTATGTATCCAAAAAATAGTATATTGTCTCACTAAAACTCGAAAACGGCTGGACCGATTTGGCTAATTTTGGCTTTGAATTATTCGTGGAAGTCCAGGGAAGGTTTAAAAGGTAGATAAATATGAAAATTCCTGGAAATAAATAAAAATAACAATTTTGATGTTTCCCTTTGATGTGTCCCCGTCGGACGGATTCCTTTTGTTTGTTTTAAGTTTATTTTATAGAAAAGCTTAGGTATTTTATTTATCGATTGAGCCACTGCGAAGTCTGCCGGTTTAGCTAGTAATTAATAAAGGTTTTGTTCTGATGATGCCCTTTTACGATATTAGATCAAATTATTAAAATAATGGTTTTGTTGATGGTAACTACTATACAAACATAGAAGTTGAACTGACGCCTTGAAATTTTCAATAAAATATAACGTCTACAAGAACCGCTTGTCTTTACTATTAATTAAGTAACATTAATTTGATATCAGACCAGACCTTCATAGCCCTCGTTATTTTTGATCAGAACCGATCGTGATTCTTGATGACGACACAGGGGGAGAACTATGTTGTCGTGATACTAGAATTAAATTAAATGAAATAATATAATGATAAAAATAAAAACAATATTATTTGGTATAGTAAAATATAATAATTATATTAACTTATGATTAATTAAGCTTTATAAAGATCATTTTTTATATTCAAAAATAAATTAAAATAGGTAAGCGGCCCCATTAACTTTATTGTGTTGTCCGTGGACTCGGTAAGCCAGAATTAAAACGGTACCGTAAAATAAAAAAAAATATTTATATTTTTCGGATGTTCGTAATTGAAAAAATTGTATAGAAAAGACAATGATTGTTTAAGCTTGGACAATGTTCATCTATTAATCTGGGCACGGAAATGTGAACGTACTAGCGAGAGTCTCCTACCAAAATTGTGAACGTTATTTTGCCGGCGTAGCCGTCACTTCCAGAACTAAAACCCGCCGGAGCGACGTTTCCATTAACCCCACATCAAACCATTCCGATTTAAAAAGTCGATATCTCAAATCGTGTAGGCTTGGAGTGCAGTCGACCGCAATCAGGCGGGTCGTGTGGTCTGAGGCTTGTCCCAAACAATAATACTTGTCAATATCCGGCCCAGTCTACAACAGAGATTGAAAATTTATTCTGATCTTTCTTTGGTAAGAACTTGGATGCTATGCAATTTTTATTTTTTTTTTGTTATTTTCATTTTCGACTTTATTTAGAATGTTTGAAGCAGGCAACTCGCGGCCCTTCGGTCCACGGTTATTTGATGATATTAAGTACTTGTCTCGTTTACATCTATTTGTTATCATTTGATTGCTTATTCGAGATGGTCGGACCAAATTAGGTCTTGTCTAGACATCAGGCTCCACGATGCCCTCCACGAGGCCAAGAATCGTAGCAGATGGAGCATGATCTTAGAATGAAAGAGAGGTTGATGCAGCGGGAGAGTCACGACTCTCAGTAATGAGGAGAACGACGCAAGGAGGGCAAGGAGGAGGATTGTTTATAATTTACCATAACACCATCCGCTTCAAGGTGGTTCCAGATATCCGGTAATACCTCTACTAACCTGGACAGCTGCTATACGTACTGTATGTTTCCAGATGTTATTTCTATCACGTACCTTCCAACTCTCGAATGAACTTTTTCCACAATATTTTCCGGAAGTTACGACATCCTTATTAAAATGACTTCCTTATTAAAACAAGTACATTGAAGGTTTTTTTTTAATTTTCAATTTATTATTACCGCTAGTGCCTCACTCAAAAAGCTAGAATACATGAATATTTCGCGAAATTAAGTGGACAAAATTGTGGTATATATTTGTGAAATCGGCACTGAAACCAGTAATTACGCAAATCTATTAATTTTGCGGGTTTGGTTTTAACTCACGATGTAATTAATACACATGTCATGGAACCTTTTGGATTGAGGTACGCATTATTTAGCTGTAACGAGTAGGTACATAGGTCGTTTCAAAATGTTTTATAGAATTTGCCTTTTTTGAGATTATTGTTTTGATTATTTAGTTAGTTTTTTTTATTTATTTATTTATTTATAGCTTAAATGGGTGGACGAGCTCACAGCCCACCTGGTGTTAAGTGGTTACTGGAGCCCATAGACATCTACGACGCAAATGCGCCACCCACCTTGAGATAAGTTCTAAGGTCTCAGTATAGTTACAACGGCTGCCCCACCTTTCAAACCGACACGCATTACTGCTTCACGGCTGAAATAGGCAGGGTGGTGGTACCTACCCGCGCGGACTAACAAGAGGTCCTACCACCAGTATATATAGTTTTGATAGTTTTGATTATTGTTGAATTTTACCGTCAGCCAAGCGCTTTAAAACTTCAATGTAAACCTCTTCCACCAATTAGTGATAATGACTAACTTTTTCCCGCTCTTTTTCTAGCAAAGATCGGAACGGGCTATTTAACAAACCGATACTATTTCACATTTCCCTAGACAAACGAGCCTTTGGTGGTAGAAACTCTTGTGAGTAGTTGTGAGTCCGCACGGGTAGGTACCAACGCCCTGCCTATTTCAGCCGTGAAGCGGCAATGCTTTTCGGTTTGAAGGGTGGGGCAGCCGTGGAGACCTTAACCGGCTATCGAAGCCCATAGACATCCACAGCGTAAATGCCGCCACCCATATTGAGATATGAATTCTAGGGTCTCAGTATAGTTTCAACGGTTGCCACGCCGAACCCCACACGAATGAACGAAATATGAATGCGGGCGTAGTGGTTACACCTCAGTATCTTACAATATTTCGCACAACCTCACTTTACAATAGGTTATGTCACTGTCGAAAACCACTTTGTTACATGAAAATTACCCAGCATATTTCATCGTTGATGTTACTTTAATAAATTTTTAGTGAACATTTTTTGTTTGAGATGATACCATCATCTCATTTTTACCATCGCACCGCCCGCCACCGGAGTAGAGTTCATCCATACTACCTAGAGCCACTGCGTTCATCCACAGTGCGTTTCCAGAGATCTTATTTGCCACGTACCATCCGACTATGGAATGAGCTCCCCTCCACGGTGTTTCTCGAGAGCTATAACATGTCCTTCTTCAAACTAGGCTTGTGGACAGTATTAAGCGGTAAGCAGCGGCCTGGGTCTGCCCGTGGCATTGCTGAAGTCTATGGGCGACTGTAACTACTCACCATCAGGTAGGCTGTATACTCGACTTCCTACAAGGGAAATTAAAAAAAAGGACAAATACTTAAAATCCTTTATAATATTTGTATAGTTTAAATTTTTATATCAGAGTTTACATACTACTTCGAATAGTACAAAAATACTACTTCCAAACTACACTTGCAAAATAGATTGAACCACACGAAATCGATATTTAAATTTTTCATCATCCCAAGGGAAGGATCGATAAAGTTTGATAAAAAAATACCTTTATTACTTTGCTGTCAAACAGCAAGAAATGGATCCTTATAATTGAACGTATCAATAATTATATTTCTCAGAAATGTACCGTTGAAGCCAAATTTATAAGTAAAATTGTTATTTGTATAGTTGACAAACAACGAAGGTTCCATGTACATTTTTTATTTTTTTATTTTTTTTTATTGCCTTTGTAGGCAGACGAGCATACGGCCCACCTGATGGTAAGTGGTCACCGTCGCTCATGGACGTCAGCAATGCCAGGGGCAGAGCCAAGCCGCTGCCTACCTACCTACCTACATATAGTTAGTAATCGTTAAAAGAGGTTGAATCTGCATTACAAAATATAAAATGCGTGAAGGTTTAATCAAAGATTCTCTTCAAATATATTATATTATTATAAGGACGGTGTAGATATTTTAAGTACTTTCCGATACAATTGAAGAGGCCATTAAGCGCACGGGAGTGCCATAGACGATCTCTTAATGCCGAAATTTGCCTTGAGTATTGTACCCACAGTTAAAGTAGTTTTTACGATGGAACGTTCGCTAGTTTATGAAACAAATTATTTTTAATAGTCTTTAAAAACAAAAAGGATATGTGGCTAAAAGAAAATTAATTCAATAACGTGTGGAACCGCCCACGCTATATTGTAATTACCAATAAATACGACAAGATTATCAACCTATAATAACATAGAAAAATATGTTCTGGAATACACGAAAGCCTTTTAATACATAGGTTCGGATTATTCCAGGATAGGCGATGTTTGGCTATTTTTAACAATTGGCTTTTTGATCATCCGCTATTTTTGAATTTGAGTTTTTCGGTAATCTCTTTGATAATTAGTATAATTAGTATTTACTACTAGTAGTTGCGGTTAAATCCCGCGTTTTAATTAATTCTATGACTCTAAGCACATAGCACGTAATGAGTGTACACATGATTTCAAAATTAATGCTAAAAATACTTTATGAATAAGCTTCGTTAAGATCGGTTATTTTAATATTTATGCTTCGCTCCCATCGGAGACCAAAGCGATCAAATCTCACAAGAAACCCTACCTACCTATCAATACTCAGAATGAAGCTGGAGGAGTTACAAAAAAACGTTCATAATAGTACTATTTAAAACTAAAGACTAAATAAAAGGAGGTAGGCGTTTTAAAATAGGAATAAAAAGCAAAATACTACCACTCAAAATTACCACAACTTGATTTCCGACGTATAAGGCGAAAGTGCGATGATCCGCAAATAGCATTTCTGAAATTCCCACATCGTCACTCCTTTTAATTCTTCCATTTTCTCATATAATCCGAAAAGGTATTTTGCTTGCAGACTTCCAACGTTCGACACAAAAACGACAGCGTGACTCGTTCATGCATCCCGTAAGTGAGGACAATATCGTGATATGTATTGTCTGTTTGACTCTCTACTACGGTTGTGCGATTATATATTTTTTATCTAAACTCGATACATGTTTTTACATATATTACGTATTTTACTCGATTACATATTTTACAAAGTCCTTTTAAAATCTTTATTTTACAAAACTGATGTCATTTTTTTAAGCTATTGCATAGTTTTTATCGCGGGCTTTGAGCGCGGCGACTGAATCAAGAAATTCCGTAACGAAAATAAAATCTAACACCCCCACTCCACCTACCACGTAGCTTGCATTCAACATATTCACACGTTACGCTTATGTAGTGTTTGTGAATAAGCGCACGTGACGTCGCACTGCATGCGCATCATGAAAAGTCTGCCCATCTCTCTCTCGCTCGAGTCGCGACGAGTCTTATTTTATTATTATTTTAATATTAAATTATAATTGTCTAATTATAATTGCATAAGTTGATAAAAAATGCTATGCAATAGCTTCACCGCGGCAGTTCCCGAGTTCCACACGTGTTTTATTTACTTCAAACATAATTGAAGGCTACGAATTAAAGTTTCTCTTTTTTGAAATGTATTTTAATTTTCTATTGTCTGTGTAACTGTCAATAGAACAAGTAATATATAATAATATATGCATATAATTTTAAATCTTCGAGTTGATTAAGGTTTCTTTTGATTTTCATCCTTTAATTAATGTTAGATTATTCACAATAAAACTATTTCATAGTGGTTTATATGTATGTATTAATATGTAAATACATATCTATGTATTTAATTTTAGTGCTTATTTATTTCATAAAGCCTCAAAATACAATAATGATTCGGACATTGTATATTTGTCGGTTAATGACTAAGTAACCGATTTAAAAAGCGACACAGTCGTTAAATAATCCGTTTTGTTTGTTGAATACATACATTTATCACGAAGTTAAAGACTAATATCAATGGGTTTTATAAAAATTGACATGCTTATTTCTTAGACATGGATTAGTGGGTGGACGAGCTCACAGCCCACCTGGTGTTAAGTGGTTACTGGAGCCCATAGACATCTACGACGCAAATGCTCCACCCACCTTGAGATATAAGTTCTAAGGTCTCAAGTAGGTATAGTTACAACGGCTGCCCCACCCTTCAAACCGAAACGAATTACTGCTTCACGGCAGAAATAGGCGGGGTGGTGATACCTACCCACGCGGACTCACAAGAGGTCCTACCACCAGTAAAAGTCTTGCAGATAAAATGCAAAGTTTTTCTTTTTTCCGAATCGAGTTTCCCTCGAAGCGACCGATGGTACGGTACTAGGAATTCGTATTGTTAGATAACGCGATCGCTTGAAAGGCAACTGTCATTTGCGCTTTTGACGAACTGAACGAAGCGTTCGTTCAAAATACATTTATTGTACATCCACTTCATTTCGATTGGTCGTGCACGGATTCACAAAATCAAAGCCCATTGTGCAATATTCAATTAAAAATCTATTTTCAGAATACACTTGTATATTGAGTGACAGTAATTTTGGAATCACGTTATTTGAATTTGAAATGCTAAATACGTGCAAGGACACGTTTTGAAATGCGTGTGCAGTAAGCTGATTTCCGCGAATTGTGTATGTGTGCGTACTGTGCCGTGTTTTGGTATTCTCAATGTTCATGTTTCGTTCAGTAGTATGACAATAGCAGATTGAGGCTAGAACGTCTTTGTATTGGTGTGGGCGGCACACCGTGTACAATGGAACTGCTTCACTTAAATCGTTTGAAACATTCCAAATCCGTAACTCACACGCGTTTCTTAAGAACACGATCTTGATATTATTATTATTTATTATGTACATTTGAACATTTCCATAATTACCGAAATGAACTGCTAAGAAAATGTAATAGGGAGCAGCTATTTTCATATAATTATCAAAATGCAAATCCTAGTAATAGAGTATTGGACAGACAAACACGGACTATCATCGTATCTATTTCTATCATGAATCCGTCGATGCTTTCCGCCTTGAAGGGCACCCGTAGCACCAATGAATTACATTGGTGCTACGGGTGCCCTTCAAGGCTCTAATATTAGCCTAAAATGACGCAACTGTATTTACTGTTCAACTGTATGCATCTGATGTTGAGGACTACCGGATTCTATAAACACTAACAACGTAAATGTGGCCCCCCACTTTGAGGCATGGGTAGTTTCAGCTTATAGTACAACGGTTGCCCCGCCCTTGAAACCGAAACGCATTACTGTCGGTATTACGTGCTGCATGGCAGTACATCGTTTTTTAAGAAAATATTATCCTCTAGCATCTGCTCGATAGATATGGCCTCTGTTGTAAGAACCAGTCACTCACTCTCCAGTATAGATTAACGATCATGTTAGTTGAAATCGAACAAAAAACGTTTGAAACTGTTGAATTCGTACTCTATTCATTGTGCTGTGTTTATCACCTTAATACGTACGAGACATCTCTGCCACAGACCAACCAAACAATTAGGGAATACTTCGTTGCTTAAAGTATAGTGTGCTTAGTGCGTAGTTGTAGTTTTTTAACGTTTTCGATAGCGTAAAAGTTAGGTAGCTCAAATTGGTATGTGGTTGGAACAGCGCCCCTAACGGCAAACGTAGACAATCGTTCCAAATCCATACAGACGTGAGTTAACTTTTACGCTATCGAGAACGTTAAAAAACTCGCACTAAACTCACTGTACTTTAAGCAACGAAGTATAGGTATTCTCTAATTGCTCGGTCGGTCTGTGGCAGAGACGTATGTACACATTAAGGTGATAAACGAGGCTGGCTCACACCAGGACCTGCCGACAGTAAGCTTGTTGTCAACGCCCGATTTAATTATAATTTAGTAGTAGAAAATTAACTTGTAACATTACAATATAATCTATAGATTATAAATTCAAATTCGGGCTTAGTCTGACCCTTTTCAAAGGGTCAACTTCACTTTGTGGCAACGGAAACGTTTATAACTCACTACGACTTCTTGTTTCGAGACGAATTAATCGTGAGAATATTATAAGGTAGAGGCATATTCTCTCTTTGTTAGCTTTGATACCACAAAGTTTCTGTTCAAAGGATGGTTAGTCAAACGAAATAGTTTTGATAATTTGAAAAGGTTTTATCGCAAATCATTAACGCTATTAAGAAAAACTTTGAATATTTTTACTGGTGGTAGGACCTCTTGTGAGTCCGCACGGGTAGGTGCCACTCCCCTGCCTATTTCTGCCGTGAAGCAGTAATGCGTTTCGGTTTGAAGGGTGGTCCAGCCGTTGTAACTATACTGAGACCTTAGAACTTATATCTCAAGGTGGGTAGCGCATTGACGTTGTAGATGTCCATAGGCTCCAGTAATCACTTAATAGCAGGTTAGGAATTAGCTTAGGTTATCTCCATCTATCTAAGCAATAAAAGAAATTCGCATGTATTATATTTACAACAATGCAATACAATTCTTGATTTTACAAATAATTGTTTTTTTTATCATATCATATTTTTTTTGTCTCATTTCTAGGGACTCTCTTACTTTTATTTACAAATAAAAGTGACTTAAAAATAGTATATATTGTATTAATAGATCAAACAGAAAAGTGTACCTATACATAATGTATGATAATATGTACATAGAAAATAATTTTTAAATTTGCGCCAGTAATCACAATGTCTTTATCATTGGACATCTACGATTTTAAACTAATTTGTAGTATATTTTATTTTTCTAAATTCTTGATCTGTCACATTTCATTGTAAAGTCTTTACAACTTTGAATTATGAATGAATAGCTCAAATAAACCAATACCTGCTGCCTCACTAGAAATGATAATTAGAGACCAACAGACCTACAAAGAGCCGGTGGCTATGACATTGCCAACGCCAATAACCACAGTTAATTAATGTCACGAATTTTGATTGGCGCCAAGCAAATTTCCGCGAATCAATTAAATTAGTGAACGTCATTCTGTCAGCGTTCTGCCGAAATGAATCCAAATCAGTTTTTCTATTAAGCTGCGGATGTCCACAGCTCCTGCGGGATTTGCTCGTGGCCATTTTATCTCCCGTTCAATCCTGAACTGTGTCTCTTTATGTTTGACCGGCTTTGTAATATATTTCTAATACATTCGTACATTTGGGGGGTCACAGACTCATATCTTCTTAATATATATAAATCACGTGTCACGCTGTTTGTCCGCGATGGACTCCTTAACTACTTAACCGATTTTAAATTAAATTTGCACACCGTGTGCAGTTTGATCCAACTTGAAAGATAGGATGGTTTTTATTTCGATTAATGGTCACAATATTTATTAATTAACAATAAAACGATTTCTTATGTTGATTTTTGTTATTAATTGTAAGTTTCATAAATCTAAAACAGATGGCTCCTTAAATCAGTTTTTACTGACAATTGTAATGCTGTCTGACATTAATATCTCATAGATGGCGCTGTGTTAAAAATACCAACGTTTCACATAAGCTACAATTTGGCATGGCAAATGGCATAAACACCACGTGTTGCTGAGGCTAAAGTATAAGTGAAATTTATTTCGTAGTAAACGCAATACAGTGAAATCCAATTGTTCTTACTTTGTCAATTTTTAGTATTAGTATAGCCAGCCGCGTGTTATTTAGAAACAAAAACCTTAGCTACAGCAACGTGTGGCTGGGTTTGCTAGTATCATAAAATCATGCAAATCTTCGAAAAGTTTTTTTTTTGACGCGTTACAGACATACCCTGGGCAAGGATAAAGCACTCTCAAGCTTTGACCTTACACTGATCAGATGTATGTATGGATGTAGTACAGTGTACTTAGTGGGAGTTGTTTAACGTTCTCGATAACGTAAAAGTTAACACAAATTTGTATGCAGTTGGAACAGCGCCCCTAGCAGGAAACGTAACCAAACGTTCCAACTCCATACAAATTTGTGTTAACTTTTACGGTATCGAGAGCGTTAAAAAACTCGGACTAAGCACACAGAGATACTGAGCGGACTGAATCTACTCATTATCGATTCGTGTAAGAGCTATTCATTAATATACCAACGAAGTGATCGTAACAGTGAAGTTAATAATTTCGAAGCACAAAAATGCACATGACTAAAGACATCTGCGTAATGGTAACTAAGCATGACGGTCGTGAGCACTCTGCCATGCCAACTATAAGCACTTAAACGTTTTGTTAAGTTCATACTATAGCGTATCAGCGACGACTACCAGTTTTATTGAACTCATCGTACCTTGCAATTTTTATTCTTGTAAACCGACGCCAGAAGCATTTGTAGACTATAGAACATTACTGACTGCTCCATGCTCTATTTCAAGCAGCTTAATAACAATTTTCTCCATAATGTACTTTCGTTAATCTCTGGATATAACAAAGAATCAAATAATGGAATTAGAAAAAGATCATCCCTACAAAATAACATTAAGCCTCTTACGTGACTACACGATTTCAAAACGTCGCATAACGCGCTGTAAAGAAACATGATAATAAACTTTACGTGCCTTGAGTTACAGAGTTTTATTCTGCAAACATTTAACTGAACATCCAGCTTAAAGTTTGTAGAGTTGAATCGTCAAAGCGCCGACAATAAACATTATATGGTTCTCCCAAAGCCTTCAGTTATTTCAGTAACAACGTATTAAGAGGAATACAATAAAGAATAAAACGATAGCCTCACAAAAGACTTGTTTTCCAGTTAAGCTACGTTTATAAGATTACAGAAAAAAAGAAAAAAAAAACGATACAGTATAAAGAATTCAAGATATTGAACATGTTTTGATGGTTTGTTAATTTTAGATTAATTGAACTCACATTTAACTAACAATAAAATTAAGTACATAATATAGAAAAATACCAAATATTTGATCGTGAAATGGGAGTGAAATACAATCTGATTTGGTCGCTAACAAATTAATAGTATCCTCCTCCTCGAGTCGTGTTCCTTATGTCTGATATTGAAGCAACTGGGCATCAAAATCAGACTGTCTACTGTATGTCTGAAGCGGATCCTCGAATATTTTGGTCACATTGCGAGGAAAGACGGCGATAACCTGGAAAAACTTATGATCACAGGGAAAGTTGAAGGCAACAGATCTAGAGGCCGCAGCCATACTCGTTGGTCCGATCAGATCCGCACCGCTTTGGACAGTACAGTGTACAGCGCGCTGCATGACGCCGTGGACAGGGGAAAGTGGAAAAAGATCCTAAGATTGAAGCTCATGGGTGATGGTGGTCACGACCCTCAAATTAATAGTATAACCTCCTAATATCATTGTGTTTTTGTAGCATTAAAACTATTTACGTAAAGGAGCCGTTTTCAATGTTGCGGCCAAATAAGTAACGACTTCATGAACTTAAACTTTCTCTAATTGTCCATTTTATTGTTTTTAGGCATGTTCAGAATAAAAAAATGCTTCATCACAATCAAGTCAATCACTCATTTTTTGATAATATTATATAATATTTATTTATATTTTTCTTTTCATTTTACGTATTTGATAACTCCAACACGGATGACAATTTAAATAGGAACTTTTTTTAAAACCTTAGAAATCGTACTTCTTATGTTTTTAATAATTTTCTAATATCCCGTTACTTTTCCTTTATTATTGTATTACATAATGATCAAATAAAATTGCCGAATTTCAATACGCATTACTGACAAAATAGCAAACAAGTTAGAATTTGAATTTCGAACCAGTGATACGAATGAGATTGGGGTAGTTTTTAATGTATAACTCCTAATATAACAGTGTTTACAAATATACAGTTATAGGATCACGTGCCTGTTGTCATGACAATAAATTTAGTGTACTCATAATTACGTTAACATTAAGGTTATGAGAATTAAATCAAACTAGTTGTCCCGCAGTAGTCGAAATTCGACTATAATTAATTGAAATTATAAGTTTGTACACTATTATGATTCTATTCTCAAAGACTATACTTCTATAATCACAAATTTCGCCAAGACTACACTATAGAAAAATATTAACAAAGACAATCAATATTTAATCTATTCTCAGTTTGACCACAGACTGTAAGCAATAAGAAAAGTTTGACAATAAACAAATAGTATGCATGCGTGTGTGCGTCAAATACATAGTAGTGTGTGTAATGTTTTCTTTATTGATTTAATGTTTTTTTTATGCATTATCTTAAAAAAATATTAGCATTGTGCACTTCTTCTCTATATTCTCTGTAAGTGTGGAAAATTTCATACTCCTCCGTCCGCGCAATTTTCGTAAAAAGGGATACAAAGTTTTTGCTTCACGTATTAATATATATATAGATAACTCACTTTTGGCCCCAAATTTGAAAACGACTCAAACCTCTCTTGATAATTTTATATATGGATTTACAAGTGTGCGTGTGTTGTACGATAAAATAAGAGGGAAGTAAATCCGTTAATGTACAGTCGACAGTACTTAGACTGCGGGATACTTTGTCGATGTATGCGTAATGTTTACTTAAAATCGTTCATTGATGAAGTCGTGCGTCTGCATTTTCTCCTTAACATTATGCTGAATAGAAAAATATTTAAAAGGGAACCTATTAATTCGGAAGCACGGCGAGAGCTTCACTGACTACAAGCAACCGGACTATAGGTACACAATGGAGTGACAAAAACGACGCGTTTTTACTAAAACTAGTGGTCATGTAGTAGTCCAAATTCGACTATACTTAATTAAAATTTTAAGTTTGAACATTATTAAGATTCTATTGTCAAAGACTATTATACTTCTTTATTAATTAAGACAAACAATATTAACCTTTTTTAAGAGATTTTATGACCTGGTAACTGAGACCTTTAAGTCATGTCTTATTTTAATCTATATTCTTAATTTTATGAAAAATGATATTATGGAGTGAAATGAAATGAAAATGATTAATTTGAGACATTAATCAACTAGGATGAAATTAAATGAGATGATATGAGATGAAATCTAATCTCAGTAAAATGGTGGTCATTTACTAAGATTTTTCAGTGGACTTTTTGGAGGATCCCGAGAAGTTACGTCCAGCGGCTTTGTTTCATTTTCCCACATTTGTGCACTTTCACAGATATTAAACGGTTAATAAACCACCATTATTACACATTTAAACCCGAAGAAACACTAAATAGACAAAATAAAACAAATCACACAACTTCACTCCTCGCGTTCCCGCCAAAAAGTCACAATATTAACCTTTTTTTTTTTTTAAGAGATTTTATGACCTGGTAACTAAGACCTTTAAGTCATGTCTTATTTTACTTTATATTCTTAATTTTATGAAAAATGATAATATGGAGTGAAATGAAATGAAGATGATTAATTTGAAACATTAATCAACTGGGATGAAATTTAATGAAATGAGATGATATGGGATGAAATATAATCGCAGTAAAATGGTGGTCATTTACTGAGATTTTTTCAGTGGACTTTTTGGAGGAACCCGAGAAGTTACGTCCAGCAGCTTTGTTTCATTTTCCCACATTTGTGCACTTTCACAGATATTAAACAGTTAATAAACCACCGTTATTACACATTTAAACCTGAAGAAACACTAAATAGACAAAATAAAACAAATCACACAACTTCACTCCTCGCGTTCCCGCCAAAAAGTCCAATATTAACCTATTCTCAATTTGACCACAGACTATAAGCACTAAGAAAAGTTTGAAAATAAACAAATAGTATGCATGCGTATATGTGTCAAATACATGGTAAAGTGTGTAATGTTCTTTTTTTAATTGATTTAATGTATTATTAATGCATAGCTTTTAAAAATTTTTAGCATTCTGCACTCCTTCTCTATAAGTGTGGGCAATTTCATACTTGTTCATCTAAGCAATTTTCATAAAAAAAGGGGTACAAAGTTTTTGCTTCGCGTATTAATATGTAGATAGATATGAGCATCCACAATATGTCCTACCATAAACTAACAGAATATCCATTATATTCAAAGATACTCATGGAAACGAACCTAGTATAGTGTAGTTTGGAATACAGACTTCTTATTGACATGCTTTATATTGAACATTACTATTACATATTACTCACATATATATTGGAACTAAAAATACTATTATTTGGTTTTATGTAATACTGCACCATAATAAGGACTGTCTATTTAATTAGCACATGTGTGTATTTTGAGCATTTTTTCTTATCAATTACTCTAGATAAAGCTATTTAATAACCTGGCTATGACCAGTGTACAATACAAATTTTCATGCTTTCTTAGAAAATTAAATAACAATATTTACCAGTGTACAATACAAATTTTCATGCTTTCTTAGAAAATTAAATAACAATATTTACTTTTATATTTGCAGATAATAATAGTTAATGTAAAAGTTGTGTCGTATGTTGGTATGATTGATGTATATCGAAAAAATTCCGGGTGGTTTGAAGCGTGGGATCTTCGATTTTTTAATGCAAATCGACATGTTAAGACGACAGTTGTAGTATCACTGTGAATTTAGTCAATCATTCAAAACCTGATGCAGCATAAATAAATTTAGTAGAAACCCCTATGTTGGAAAAAAACACATAAATTTATCATCCTAGATCTATCCATCTAGAGGTCCCGCAGTAGTCGAAATTCGACTATAATTTATTGGAATTGTAAGTTTGTACACTATTATGATTGTATTTTATATATCTATAATCACAAATTTTGCCAAGACCACACTATAAAAAATATTAACAAAGACAAATAATATTTAATCTGTATTTGACAACAGACGTCAAGAACAAAAGTTTGACAATAAATAGTATGCATGCGTGTGTGCGTCAAATACATGGTATGTAGTGTGTGTAATGTTTTCTTTATTGATTTAATGTATCTTTTATGCATTATTAAAAAAAAATATTAGCATTGTGCACTTCTTAGAGAAGAAGTGCACAATGCTAATATTCTCTATAAGTGTGGAAAATTTCATACTCCTCCGTCCGCGCAATTTTCGTAAAAAAGGGATACAAAGTTTTTGCTTCACGTATTAATATATAGATTTTGTATTACAAGAGCTCTGAACATAAAATGAAACCACAAGAATATCACGTTGATTATACCGGCGCCGATTTACAAAGCGGATTAAAATGATCCACATTTCTTGTTAAGGCACCGTAGTCGGGTGTTGGAGTTTGCGAAAAGTGAATTTATAGTTTTGGTCTAGCAGATAATTTTCTTACTTAAGTTCTACCTAATTGGCATTGTGAAAATAAGTTAAGGTTGTGCGATGTTGTTAGTTTGCAATTAGTCCTCTTCACCGGGTGAGATCAACACGAACTCGTATCAATCTTATATCTCAAATTGATTTACGATCAGCCGTCAACAGCCTAACGTTAACTTTTAGGAATAGTAGAGGTCTGAATAGTTGAGTTAGATAGTTATAGTTTGAGTTAGATGTGAGTATTGATAAGGGAAGGTATGGTTTAAAAAAATTATGAATACAATTTGTGTGTTCAGCTGCCAACCTTGAAACATAGGTATTTACATTGGATTGGCATAGCAGCCTAACCTACATACTCGAATAGGGCTCAGGAATTAGAATAATATAATTATAAAAAAAAACTATTTATGTCTGTATGTAAACTGTGCTGTGTGTCTGTGCATGTCTACACTGTAACTGTATGTAAACTAATTATGTCTACGACTCGCAAAAAACTTAGAAAATTACCATAGTAGTGTAGTAGTACATATAAAAATTCACTGTTTTAACAAGCTTAGATAGATGGGTGCCTAGTGCGAGTTTTTTAACGTTCTCGATAGCGTAAAAGTTAACCCAATTTTGTATGCAGTCGGAACAGTGTCCCTAGCGGCAAACGTAGGCAAACCATCCCATTCCATACAAACATGAGCTAACTTTTACGCTATCGACAACGTTAGAAAACTCGCACTAAGCAAACTGAACTCCCAATCGAAAGCAGCCGATCTCGTACGTGTTTCAAGAGTTGCACTATACATAGCGTCGTTCAAATATATAATTATATATATATTTGTTTTATTTTTTTATTGCTTAGATGGGTGGACGAGCTTACAACCCACCTGGTGTTAAGTGGTTACTGGAGCACATAGACATCTACAACGCAAATGCACCACCCACCTTGAGATATAAGTTCTAAGGTCTCAGTATAGTTACAACGGCTGCCCCACCCTTCAAACCGAAACGCATTACTGCTTCACGGCAGAAATAGGCGCGGTGGTGGTACCTACCCGTGCGGGCTCACATGAGGTCCTACCACCAGTAAATTACAATCACTATACTATGAATATTGTACCGATTTCTTTGTTTCCGAGAGCGGTTTCGTTCGATCGCTGTTTGATATTCGAGGTAGAGACTCGTGATATCGTTGTTAAATGGCGTGGATCCGATCGATAATGTCCTCCGTAACTTCGTCGCCGTGACTATTGTTTAGTATGCATGTTGCTTACCAGATGATTGTTTCGCACGATCGCTCTTATGACCCACTTTTCGTATGACACTGGCAGCCTACAGAGATCGTGTGCCAAAAACATTGTTATTAAATAATTTCATATTAAACTAAAAATCGTTGATGATTTTAAATTAAGCATTTGGGTTGTGAGATTAAATCTATGTGGATCGGTATGTGGGAGTCGAGGCCTAACCAAACAGTGCCGCCATCGTTTTTCACACAAGCTGCTTATCCTTAGCGCGTATAAATTAAATCACATCAAACCAACAACCCTCTTAGTCGGCGTGCATTCCTGTAACACCACTCTGTGTCAGCGTAGATTTGGGACCGTTATCTTCCATCATAGCTATGTTACAAAATACTCTAAGCCTAAACCAAGGAATACCGTGGTTCTGGTAAAATAAAATAAATTCATTAGGTATTTCATTATGAAGTCTCCTCACAATGATTAACAGTAGCACTCACGATGTGGTGTCAATCATTAGTGACAATTTAAAAAAAAAAGGGACTAATTAAGTTACTTTGTTTTAAGTGTCGGTTAAAATCGCGACAGCTTATTATCTGAGAGGACATTCCTTAACTACGAAGGCTTTAAAAAGTGTAACTGAAATAATTTAAAAACCTCGACAAATAGATGAACATACAATACTAAAACTTTTTACTGGTGGTAGGACCTCATGTGAGTCCGCACGGGTAGGTACCACCACCCCGCCTATGTCTGTCGTGAAGCAGTAATGCGTTTCAGCTTGAAGTGTGAGGCAGCCGTTGTAACTATACTGAGACCTTAGAACTTATATCTCAAGGTGGGTGGCGCATTTACGTTGTAAATGTCTATGGCTCCAGTAATCACTTCACACCAGGTGGGTTGTGAGCTCGTCCACCAATCTAAGCAATAAAAAATAAATAAAGAAAACAAAAAAATAACAAAGAACTCGCCATAATAATTAATCTTTATACTAAATCTCATACAATTAACCCGATACTCAAAGTTCTAGGCAAGTAAACTTACATTAGAACCTAGATAAAGTTTTATTATTATTAGGAAAGGTAATTGTGAGAAACAAAATAACCCAGGGCTCAGGACGCTTATTGTCTACTAAGCATGCAAGTCTCTGTAATATCGCGGTTGTCACAGACTTGCTCCGTTTTGGAAGGAATGGTTATTAAATTCAATGGGGCTCAATATTTTATATTATTTTATTTTGGAAGACAAACAGTGCACTTAAAGTATATAAAATCTAATCTTACAACTAAACATCATTTAAATGACTCCACATTTAAATAACTAAAAACGATTGTGGCATCGCATCGCCTAGAATTAAATAATTAAAGCTAAACGTAAAACAAAAATAAAAACAATTTCGAAAAAAAGTCGGAAAAACGTAGTAAATATAAAATAGTCAACTAATATGAGCGCGTGTGTCGATCGATCGATTGAATATGATTTTAAACCCTTCATTGTATATACCGTACAAGTTGTCGGGAAATTTTGGCACGAATGCCTTGAATTGTTATTTTTTTATAAGTGTACTAGCCGTACTCGCCCGCTTCGCTGGGCATTTAAATTTAACAGTATTATTTACTATCATTATTATTAGGGAGTCCAACACTCATATAAATATTAGCCTATCCATGAAGTATATGTATTTTCTACATGGATATTAAGTTTCAAGTCAATCGGATGCACGGTTCAGTAGTTATAACGGAACATCCGTAAAAACCACAGTAGATTTATATATTAGTATAGATTCAGGACATAAGAAACGACGTTTGTTTTCATTTCCAAACTACATAATATTTATATACCTAATGCATAATTATATATACAAAAATCTTATTTCATGCCCTGGGATCGTTTTTGAAGTGACTCTTCTTTAGGCGCATGAGGGTAAATTTTTTACAGAAACGCAGGTATGCAACGGAAGTGACATCAAACTACTATTGAAATTAAGTACTTGTCAAATGTCAGTAGTAGTAGTTGTTGTATTTTTCCAACTGGAAAGGCAAATGTATCATACCATACGGCCTAATATTTTATAATTTTTTTGTGAAAAATGTTAATAGGAATTGAAATGAAATGAAATGAAAAGAATTTGGAACATTAATCAAATAGCATGAAATTAAATTAGTCAATTCAATTGGCAAAATATTAGTCATTTACAATTTAGAAATCTAAACATAATGTGACTGTCAACACTGAGTTTTGAGATTGACATTTGTCAGACTTTTGGCGCGAACATATCTTCCTTTTTCCCTTCCTCTAAGTCTCGGAAATCAAAATTTTTAGATTTGTATAAATATAAGCAAGACTTATAAATTAGTTCGCCAAAAAAGTTTCACTTCTGACATGTGTACTTTGTACGCACGCACTTTTTTCTTCATAAGGGAGCTCTAAGTATTGCATGGTCTATGGATCGCCGCTCATTTTTTTTGTAGAACCTTTGCTGTCAATAGAAAATGTTGCTCGCTCAGTTATGAAGAAACATACACATAATATATGCTTTGTCTGTTGAATCGATTTATCTGTGGGTGCTTGATTAAAAATTTTCGATGTTGTACATAATAATTACATTCGGTAATACCATCTGATGTTTCTTTATGATCAAGATTGAGAATGAAGAACGATTGTTGACAAAATCATTTTCAACACTTTATAATAATTTTATTCAAATGGTGGTACCAAAAAAAAACTGCTTTTCAAGTTTTATGATTTCTTTTTTATTTATTTTTTATGTGCTCTGAGTCTGGCCTCATAGGTGGAAGAGATCTCCATTCCGATTTCCTAATAAAGGTGCACGGTGACAGTAACTGCAGCCAGGTGGCCAATGAGTTTTTACCTCTAGAACAATAAAAAACTGGTGGTAGGACCTCTTGTGAGTCCGCACGGGTAGGTACCACCGCCCCGCCTATTTCTGCCGTGAAGCAGTGATGCGTTTCTGTTTGAAGGGTGGGACAGCCGTTGTGACTATACTGAGACCTTAGAACTATATCTCAAGGTGTGTGGCGCATTTACGTTGTAGATGTCTATGGGCGCCAGTAACCACTTAACACCAGGTGGGCTGTGAGCTCGTCCACACATCTAAGCAATAAAAAAAAAGCATTATTTAACAAAATCCATTCATTTTATTCGCCTGCCAAGCACTTCCAGCGATGCATTAAGTACAGCCATTTACCCCATTCTATTTAGTCAGGACTTACGGCGGTGACCACAATACTCCAAACAATCACGTTTAGGCTACACGAGGAATAGCTAATTTGTCTCGGATCCCACAAAAGACAATCAGACGAAAATAGAATATAATGTAACAGAAAAACTTTACAAACTGAAAGATAAAGAACATATTAACAAAATAAGAGATAAAGTATTTAATAACGTAAATTAAAAGTTTGCTCGTACCGATTGAGCAAGTTTGTTGACAAAAACAGGCAATAGGAGGCGTAAGAATTTACAATCCGACTCACTTACCAGAAATTTACGAACGGGACCTACGGACCTGTATGCTAGTAATAGTACGTATTTTTGATCACATAAAAGCTTCTACAGTCTCCCGCCAGATAATAATATATAGCTTAACACATTGTTACAGATTCGGCACTTAAAGAATTGAATTTAATAATTTGTATTAAATGAACCTGTTCATTCTATTAAAGATTGCTATCACAGAGCATGCGATCGACTGTCTATTCGTAATAAATCTATATTCGTATCTATAATCGTAATAGCGTGACTCAATTGAATTAAATTGAATAATAATAAAAAAATCACTCGTCTATCGAAAACTCCGACTTGCTCCACTTGTAACCATCACTTTTTCAATCTTCGTCGTATGGAAGAAAATAATTTGTACAGATCAGGACCCATCGTACTTTTAAGAGGGTCATTCAACAAATAGATCATTAATTCATAGACCGCTAAGAAATTTATACTTTTTGTTGATATTCTTCTTCTTCTTATCAGCCCACAGACGTCCACTGCTGGACATAAGTCTTCCCGAAGCCTCGCCACAAAGACCGGTCCTGCACTGTTTGCATCCAGCGGATCCCCATGAATCTCAATAAGTCGTCAGTCTATCTTGTGTTAATAAGTATTACCTGGTTTCGTCTATATGTGAAATTTAAAACGCCTGATTACACGCACATTTAGTGGTTCCGGCTTGAATCACACCAGTTTCGGCATCTCCGCACTCTAGTCTTAGATAGGATTAACAATGACAGAAAATGAAAGCCGAAATAAAAGCAAACAAATAAGTTAGCCACAAGTCCAATTAAGTGAGTTCTCAGTGGCGCCTCCGTGAGCAGTGGGAGGCCGGCGGACCGAGAACCAGCTAATTGCCTTCACGTAAAACTTCCCGAAACACCAATAATGTACGTTTTATCTTATAGATAAATTCCTTTCTTTATCTGCCTTACCTTTCGTGACTCTAGCGAAATGAACAGCCCCAGGGCCTATAAATATAACTGTATCAGGCGGAGTTAGTGCGCATGAGGTTCTTTAATTAAATATTTCATAATAAAGTTTGAGGCATTTATTTATTAGGCTCACAATACACATTACAAGCTAAAAAGGTACATAAAAAACACAAGTAAAAAGAAAAAAAATTTGGCTTGCAACATAAGTTACGTGAGCACGACAAAACAAGACATAGTGCTGAATTTGTACAACAACGCTCCTTACAGTTATACGACAAAACAACACGACAATGAAAACTAATCTAACTTATAATGTAAGGAAATAATTTTATTCACAATATAAAATTAAACAATTACACTAGTAACATATTACTAACGTGGAGGATGCCCTTGATCATTTTTATAAACTTAACTAGCCTACTACACATTACGGTCAACTACACAAATAGTTTTATTTCACATGATAGATGAAACTCATGCCCTACCTCTAGGATCCATAGATAGCTTGCATATAACGTGCCACTTTGGGACATAGACCAAAGTTTCGGTTATAGATTTTTCAATACTTCTTTCTATATCACGCAAATCTGTTTGTCGTTGTAATCGCAGAGATCAACATCCATATTTAATTTTATCCATTTGAATATTGTGACGTCACTAAGTCTGAGAACTGTCATATATGATGTCACTTAAATCAGCTTACTTTATGATTAAGAGCATGATTTTTTTTCTATTCCCAGCTATTGAAATTTTAAGCCTTTCACGCAAGATTTTATTTACGTCTTCTTCAAGACGAACATGACCAGCTTACTATTAGCTATATTATATTATGACATGAATACATGAACTGCCAATAATGAGCACTCGTGAACATACTTCATTTTCTTTAATGTACATACAAATTATTAATTATTAGTATTTGCCCACGACCCATCCTCAAACCTCTAAATACTCTTGTTACTATTTGGAATACAACAACAATCCATTCCTGCCAAAATCTGTTCCCTAAAGAGGATGTATCGCGCAAGATAAATCAGATGAAATAAAATCAATTGAACTGATCTCAAACAATAACATTATCAAATAAAATGTCAAGATCCTGAAAACGATAAGACCAGCTTCGGCTGCGTGAAGACGGATGACAGAGGTATGAGTCGGGTACGGCTGGCGGAAGACTATCAAAGGATTCTTGTAAAGTGAAACAGGGGATACAATGGACAGATATTAATTCGAGTGACGTCAAAACTATCTGACTATTAATTTATTTCCGTATGTGTGTTTTATGTTATGTGTTTATCTTTTTAACGAAATACATTATTTTAAAACGAGAAATTTATACCAATGCTGTTATTAAACAGAAATTAGCAACAACGGTAAACCAAATCTATATATTAATACGTGAAGCAAAAACTTCGTACTCCTTTTAACGAAAATTGCGCGAATGGAGGAGTATGAAATTTCCCACACGTATAGAGAATGTTGAGAAAGAATGCAGAATGCTAATATATTTTTTAAATTTGGCATAATAAATACATTCAATGAATAAAAAAACATTACACACACTACCATGTATTTGACACACACACGCATGCATACTATTTGTTTATTGTCAAACTTTTCTTATTGCTTACAGTCTGTGGTCAAACTAAGAACAGGTTAAATATTGTTTGTATTTATTAATATTTGTCTAAAGCGTAGTCTTGGCGAAATCTGTGATTGATTATAGAAGTATAGTTTTTGACAATAGAATCATGATAGTGTAAATACTTATAATTTCAATTAATTATAGTCGAATTTCGACTACCGGGGGACCACTCGTTTGTATAATTTTCAAAACAAAGAGAATTTTAAAAGATTTAAAATAAGCACAGAATTTGAGACGTTTAATTCCAATTGTCATTTATTTATTTGCCAGATGATGGGAGGTTTCATGCGATAGAGATAGGTGACTCGAAATAGATGATATAACCCAGCTAGTTGAACATAGGATTTCGAGCTTACTTAATATATGATAAGTTATATAAATTTAACAAAAAAGAAACCAGCATAATAATAAATACGACAAGAAAAAATACAAAATTCTATAGGCATAGAGCCTAACGACATATTTGCGTGTTCGCCACACAAAAGAAAACTATTTGCTCTTCGTTCATTTCAGTATTCTTCGAGTACATAAGGATTTTATGATGCTACTTATAATTGAGTTCTGGTAAGTTGAAGCGTTACGACATCAAAGGTAAACACATTTATCAATTCTTTGAGAGTTACTATTGTATCATTGAAACATTTGTATTGTTTTAAATAAGTTTAACATGATCCGAAGGCTGTTCTAAAACTTAATCGTGCAAAAGAGTTTCGAAAGATCTTGCAAACACACAAATAATAATACTTATCCGAAGTCGTTAGACGACTTACATAGAAATAAATCAATCCGCACTTGCTAACTTAGACATAAATGTTTGTCCTTTATTAAATTCATAGAATGATAACTCAAAGCGAATATGAAACAGAGCTAAAAAATGTATATTTATTGTTTAATTAAAATTAGCTCACACGTCAAAATGAAAGGGCTTTTGTTAAGCAGAAAACCATTCTGGATATCATCATCATCATCATCATCATCATCTTTGGTCTTACAGCCCTGTCTTTCTAGACATTTTTTTTGTTTTTTTTTCTTAGATGGGTGGACGAGCTCACAGTCCACCTGGTGTGAAGTGGGTACTGGAGGCCATAAACATCTACAACGTAAATGCGCCACCCACCTTGAGATATAAGTTCTAAGGTCTCAGTATAGTTACTCCCCTTGGTCCTGCTTTACGCCATCTAAGCATTCCTGATATGAGCTAGCTAAATCTATAAAATTAATATCTTAGAACTAGCACTTCAAATTTTCATCAAAACTCTGTAAATATTATCGTTTCTTCGGGTTCTGAAACGTTTGGGCACCGGCTGCGGTTGTCACCATCACCTTGAGACATGAATTCAAAATGTCCACCTCGGTCGGGGCTTTATGAAAAACAAATTCACTTATACCTAACATAATTTGTTGGATCCATGCAGAGCAGGAGCGGTCCTTGTGGCGAGACTTGGTGGAGACCTATGTCCAGCAAAGGACGTCTGTGGGTTAAAAAGTTGATAGAGCCTAATATCTGAAGTTAGCTGAACCCAGGGCTGGTATCCACCTGTTTCATTACCTACACAATGCTGAGCTTAATGTAGTCGTTCCAATAAACGAAGATAGGTGATAAAAAAAATGCAAAAATAAACTAATAATTTTTGAATGCGCCGTTGTGAAGAAATATAAAATTAGTAGACGCGAGGGAGCGATAATCTAATACTGTTAGTAGGGTACCAAGAGGCATCCGGCTGCTATCTAAGTACACGCGTCCACGAAATATGAATTTACCAAAACATTTTGGCAATTGAATAATTTTTGCCGTAACATTCATGTACTGATTTTGTACTATTGTGGTCTCAGAAACGACTTGCCGAAATCAAAAAGGTAACCAAAGCAAAAAATCTCTATATATAAAAATGAATTGCTGTTCGTTAGTCTCGCTAGAACTCGAGAACGGCTGAACCTATTTGGCTAATTTTGGTCTTGAATTACTTGTGGAAGTCCAGAGAAGGTTTAAAAGGTAGATGAATATGAAAATGCTCGGAATTAAATAAAAATAACAATTTTGGTTTTTCCTGTGATGTGTCCCCCGTCGGACGGATTCCTTTTGTTTGTCTTAAGTTTAGGTATTTTATTTATCAATTGAGACACTACGAAGTCTGCCGGATCAGCTAGTAAAAAATAAAAAAAACAAACGCAAACTTATGTTCAATATTTTATTTGGACTTCATAAAATAAAGCTGAAGTTTCGAGCTTTGAATTTTATGAAAACATTTCCCGGGAAGCACTTAGAAGCGGTGCTTTAATGCTCACGCTGCTATATGAGAGCTATATACTCGCGAGTGCAACGGTGAGTAACCAAGTGGTGCTTACTGCTCTCCAAAGCCTGGCATTCTACTAGGAAATGTAATAATAAAATGTGATTTATTTTATTTACCTTTAGTTCTAGTGGCGTATACAATTATGTTGGCTGTTTATTGTTCTAGATGTGCAAATGAATTCACGGTCCGCCCCTTGTTAAGCAATTACCAAACCCCGGAAACAAACGCCACAAGCTGCACTAAAAATAGATAGGACAGTAAAAACTTTATCTTACCTGCATAGTTTTAACCGTAAATTATTATAATTAAATGATTTACGTTTGAAACTTTTTTTATTGCTTATATGGGTGGACGAGCTCACAGCCCACCTGGTGTCAAGTGGTTACTTGAGCCCATAGACATCCACAACGTAAATGCGCCACCCACCTTTAGATATAAGTTCTAAGGTCTCAAGTATAGTTACAACGGCTGCCCCACCCTTCAAACCGAAACGCATTACTGTTTCACGGCAGAAATACGCAGGGTGGTGGTAACCACCCGCGCGGACTCACGAGTGGTCCTACCACCAGTAGAATGAATAATTAAGGTTATACTCAAAATATTGGAATAAGTGTAATTTGGACTTGAACTAAAAACGCAACTACGCTTATACATGATATCTCAATCTCAAAGTGAAAGCGATCTTCAAATTGTGCCCTTTGCTTGACTACTCGATTTGAGGGCTACTGTCTTGAAGTCGTTTTTCATGCATTATTATCTAAACTAGCGACCCGCACTCGCTTCGCTTCGGAAACTGTAATTTATTACTGATAATCCACTATTTAATGGATGTTATTATGCATATAAACTTTCCTCTTCAATCAATCTATGTATTAAAAAAAACCGCATCAAAATAAAATCCTTTGCGTAGTTTTAAAGATTTAAGCATACATAGGGATATAGGGACAGAGAAAGCGACTTTGTTTTATACTATGTAGTGATAAAACAGCACGAGAATTCTAAGTCAGGTATGTGTTCTTCCTTGTGCGAAGTCATGTGAGTCTGACGTCACATACTCCTCATAGCCCGATCTTTCTTCCCTCATCAATGATGCACGGCCGTCAGTACCGCGAGCGTGTACCCAGTAATACTTTCTACGTGAAATATCTTGAATTATTAAATAAACCCGGTGCTTGTTCATTACTCCACGAAACTTGAATTACACAAATTATCTGTTCGCCGTTTTCCTCATTATATATTTAATTTCTTGAATAGGAAACTTACATGAAATTCTCTCTTAGAAAGGTAATTCACATCCGCCATAATGTTACTGTTATTATTTACAACGTACTCTTTTAACTCACTACAAAAGAAATCGGTTCTAAAATATGACATGTTTTGTTGAAGTCATGTACACTTTCGTCACTCGTAGACATGACAACGTGAAAGCCACTTTCAAATTCGAGGTGGAAATCACAGAGACAGAATTAAGCAGATCGGGGCGCCTTACACGCTAGTAATCGTTTAGCTTGTAATAAAAAGTACATACAAAAAAAAACATACACAACAACTCGTGACTTATGTATAAGCAATAAGAATAGATTTTCTCTAACCCACGATCCTCATTAAACACATTGTTCACCTAACAACAACAACTATGAAACTAAGCAAAACAAGCTTTATTTGCAGCTCGTAATAAATGAACTTATGCATAACGTTTCGTACGTAACATTTGAAATAAAACCGTAAACTTAACGTACTCTGCGTACGTAAAACTGGCACATACAGAGTATCGAGGCCGACGAATCCCGGAGACAACATTACTAATGCACGGGCGTCAGTTTCCCTTACGAGATAAACAAAGTTTACGTCGCGTGTACCGCGAGACTTCTGACGCTGTTTAAAGTATGCGCACGGCGCAATTGTGACGTAATGAAGATGAGGTGAATTTTAGTAACGGATTATGCCAGCGCATGTATGATGTTTGGACCTGGTGCTTGGCTAAACGTCTAATGGGATTCATTCTAAGTTGCAGTGTATTTTTTTTAGTAGAAGTTTGAAATTCGAATTTTGGGAGACGAATTTCTTAATTTTTTTTATGTACACTTATTTCAGGTAATAAACAATTTAAAAAGTCATACGTGACTTTTCTAATGTACTGTAATAATCATATCACAAATGAAAGTTGTGTGTTTATTACAACTAGTGATCCTCCAGTAGTTGAAATTCGACAATAATTAATTGAAATTATAAGTTTGACAATTATTATGGTTCTATTATCAAATACTTCGTTAATAACAGATTTCGTCAAAGCTACACTGTAGACAAATAATATTAAAGACTAACAATATAATCTATTCTTAATTTGACTACAGATTTTATCGATAAACAAAAGAGTATATATGCGTGTATGTGTCAAATACACGGTAGTGTGTGTAATGTTTTATTTATTGATTCAGTGTATTTTTTTATACATAATTGAAAAAAAATTATTCTATACTATTCATCTAATTTCATATCCTCCGGCGGCGCAATTTTCATCAAAAGGGGTACAAAGTTTTTCACGTATTAATATATAGATGCAATAGACTTTGACATTGGTCAAGTTACCAGTCTGACACTGACAGTAGAGTATACGAGATCCAAATTTCAAATGTATTGTAATATATTAAGAAGGTTTTCCCGCTTCATAGAACCAGAACGCACTCTGCTTTGCGGCAAAAATCTAAGCGCTGTAAATGACAGTAATAAAACAATCAAGACTAGACACTCAGATTTGTGGTAATAGTTCGCGAGGTGCCGATGTATGTTTTCAACCGTACAGCGTCTCAATCCGTCGCATCATCAGTAATCTGGTGGGTTCGTGTCTTTACACGTAATACATCAAAATTTTACGAGAAAACGCATACTATTCGTAAACGAATAAGCCTATCAATATTTGTTGCCCGCTGAGTTTCTTGCCAATTCTTCTCAGGACGAAGGCTAGTTCTTGTGAATTGGAGGTAGTTCTTTTGACGTTCAACAAATATGTACTTTCATTTATGTTGAATATTTTTTTATTTATTTGATTTGCCTCGATTCGCCTTGTTAAAACAGTAATGTAACCAAAATAACATTAAGTTTTAGACGTAGATAACAGTTCTCCAGCTACATTGAAAATAATGTTTTAATTACAAAAGTAAAGGTTCATTTTTGTCTGTACTCGAGTGACTTAAGTTAGTTTCTGTTTATCGTCCTCTTCCTGTTTCTTTGACAGCCATTACCACCGGTGTTCCCGAAGACACTCCATTACAAAGGAAAGTTAGTTCACTTTATGAATGTATAACTATTATCATTATAAGTTTGCGGCCGCCCGCGCCCCTAGCGCTGTTCGAAGTCTTCACATGCACGGAACGAGATAAAATATTCAGAGTTCATTTATTAGGAAGTTTCGCAAGTTATAATTAGTTAAGTTGAACGCAAATTAAATGTTAGGCTTTTAACACGAGACTCTGTTATGGTTCTTCAGGTCATCTTTATTTAGGTTAAAGCAACTAATCGCTGTTAATGCAAATTATAACTTTTAACGGGCGCAGTAAAACGTGTAAGCAATTATAATATTATATCAAAATCCCTTTTTTGTTATTTTGTCCTGTACACATGTATTTTTTTTTTTAAACTCTGACTCTTTTTCCCTTGTCTATCATTATTATTATAGTACTTTATATTTGATTATAGAAGACTACAATTTATTTGTTGATAAGCTGTTATCAGCTGAAATGATCTTGAAACCTGAAATCGAAATATTAATTAGGTAGCGTTAGCAGCGTACAATACGGGACTCTGCCGATGAGACCCACAGACGCTTCGTATCCCTTCAATAATTGCCTAGTTTCCACTATCTCTCGATACAATCAAGCTTATGAGACGTCACCGCACATTGTCAATATGCTCTATCAAATAGCAACAGAAACACAACTAAGGATGTGGCTACATTAATTAATTACTCCGCTAACTAGGAAGCTAGGATGAAGCAGTGCATTCATGTGGTAAAACGTGCACTTTGTAATCATGGCCCCGTATGTGGAATAGTAATTGCTTGGCGTAATAATTAGTAATAAATAATGGCCAGCAGGAAGACGATCAGAAGAGCCGAAGGCCGGGCTCAGTGGTGTGGATTGGAAGAAGCCTATGACTAGCAGTGGACGACTGTGGGCTGATGATGATGATAATGATGGCGTAATACTTACAACTGACAAGATATTTCAATTCATTTCATCTTACGACCCACTTAGTGTTGATGAACCATGGAACAAATTTACGTCGCGACTTTGGCACCTAATTTCGATGATTATTGGATTCGTATGACTGGTATTCTGTATTCTGTTCCATATCAAGAAGTCCTATAAGTCACGTGTCAAGGTCCGCACGGTCACATACCAGCATCGCGCCTGTAATTTCTTCTGGTACTTGTGCGTTCTCGTTCGAAGAATAGGGCAGCCACTATACAATGTCGGTTTCATAAATCGGGTTCTAGTGTCTATGGGGTTTCGATATCTAATTAATGCCAGAGAAATGAGATAGGTTGATCATCTAGAGAAACGAAAAAAAAAAGATATCTCATAAAACTTCCGAATACCGGTGAAAAAAAGCTTTGTACACAATAAACTCGAGGTGAGGCTTTGAGATTGTTGTTAATCGAGTCTGCAGCTCGGGGAAGCTTCAGGAAATACATCAGTTACAGGAAACGTGATTGCTATCTTCTTCCAACGAAAAGGCAAGATTTTGCGACCGAGCGAGCGTCATTACTCGCCGAACCGATGGTCCGGAATGTGTTGCGTGCAGCTTTTATATCGGGTAGAGTTCTTGAAATTTACTTTACAGTGATTCGGGTTTTCTCGGCCTCAATATACCCTCGAAGACCAATGAATATGCCAGTAAGTATAGGTACGTGATTGTAAGTCACTAAAGACGCCAGAAGCGTTATCAGACACGCCGGGTAACTTAGTACTGATCATGTGCGGTGGGTAGTAGTAGCGTGTTGAGGTAGTGAAGGTGTGTGCTGTCTCGCTTGGAGAATGTAGTATCATCCCTCAAGGTTACTAGAAGAGGTACTGTAGGGCCATATAGCGTGTATGTTGCGTCTATTTCTTAGAGGTATCTTGAGGTGGCCAGGAAAATTAATAAATGCGTTTACTTCTTCAAATACTAATTATATTATTTTTAATTATTTTACAAATATAGAATTGACATGCGCGTCCATCTTTTTTCTTCGTGTAATATTTTTTTTATATTTTGACAATTGGTGCCACTATTGCGTTTCCTGATTTGTTATTGGTTCGTGCGATATGACGTCATCGTTGGCCAATCACAGCCATCAATGATGTATGACGCGACGTTGATTCGTTATTCATGAACCTAATGTTATTGGCGAAGACTTCTATTCGATAATCGGTACCGCAACTATAGTAGAATTATTTTGTACGTGCAGTTTGGGTCATAAAACATAGCCCGGCTAGGGCGGTGAGCATGTTGCGCGGGCGCAACGCCATTGTCGATAAAAACAAATGAGTCATCGAAGGCAGGTACACGGCGGCGGAGCGGTATACGAAGAGTGGTGAGACATTGTTATGTTATGAATCATTTGTTGTACCTACCTGCAAATTATAGTACATATGTCGAAGAGAAATTTGATTTTGTGCATTCGCTCTCTGAATTTCTATAGTGACACAATGGCTACTCCTTTGTTTTGTACCAAAACGGCAGAATTTATCCAAATATTTTGCTTGTTGGCAAAAAATACCAGCACAAGCACGTGTTATTATCAACAATGTGCTATAATTTTTCACTGAAATGAGAATAGATCCCGAAAAGTTTCAAAGTGTTGATTTCTGCCATTCTCGTTAACTTACTGCGGCGATATGTGGTATAAGTTGTTTTTGTCTTTCATTTTTATCACTAACCCACAAAATAACAAAATTAAATACACTATCGACAACAATAATGCGCATCACTATGCCCGTTCATAAGGCTCGTGAGTGAAAGGGAGAGCGAAATACTCCCTGCACCGCTCCGATTTTTTGTGACCCAAAATGCACGGACAAAATAATTCTACTATAGGTATTATATTTTCATCGTAAACTACGTATAATCCTAATTGAACCGAAATTAATAATGTCAATGTTATGCAACACATAGTATTTGATTTAATTTGACCCTTATTTAATTAGAGCTGCGGAAAGCAATGTTTGCTCAACCGCCAAGAGGAAAGGTTCAATATTTGGATTTCGGACTAAGCATTCCGGCTCGATTATTTGTTTTTATATACACATGTACATCGTGGACGAGCTTGAACTTAATTGTTAATCATGTCGAATGTTCACAAGCGAAATTACCAGTATGTGTGTTAATTTTCTTTTTAAAACGCTTTTATTAGCTTCAGACGTATGTATGTTTGTAACGGAATCTTTGAACATGATTTTGACCCCCTCCAAAACGGCGGATTAACTCGAAATTTGATATACTTATTAAGGACCGATGACAATTCAATATTAAAAAAATAGATAAAGAAAAATTGAAATTTAACTAAAAAATGAAAATTATATAATAGTTTAAAAAAACTAACAAAATTCCCTTTTTTAGAAAATCCAACTAAAAATAGAAAATATTTTTTTATAAATTTGAATTAAAAATAGTGTAAGAAAAAATGATTTTATTGTAAAAGTAGCTATAAATATTTTATGAACAGATATGAGTAAAATAGGGTTTTTTTTTATAATATCCTGAAAAGCACCCCACGCTTTCTTACAATATAATAATTTTTGCTTACACTATTTTTAATTCAAATTTATTAAAATTTATTTTCTATTTTTTAGTTGGATTTTCTATAAAAGCGTATTTTTCTATAAAAGCGTATTTTGTTACTTTTTTGAAACTATTATTTATTTATATTTCCAATGAAGATGAATTCAGCTGATGATGAATAGGACATTATCATAGTTCGTGAAGTTCAGCAATGGCAGACACAGCTCAAGTGTACTATACGGAGAAGGCAATAATCAAAGTCAACTCAATTTAAATTTTTTTTGAAAATCCCTATTGTAGTCATTAGATATGAAAAGAACTTATGAAATAACGTTACTACCGAAGGTTTTTTTTTTATTGCCTTTATAGGCAGACGGGCATACGGCCCACCTGATGGTGAGTGGTTACCGTCGCCCATGGACTTCAGCAATGCCAGGGGCAGAGCCAAGCCGCTGCCTACCGCTTAATACTCTCCACAAGCCTCGTTTGAAGAAGGACATGTCATAGCGCTCGGGAAACACCGTGAAGGGGAGCTCATTCCATAGCCGGATGGTAGGTAGTATGGATGAACTCTACTCCGGTGGCGGGCGGTGCGATGGTAAAAACGAGATGCCGGTATCATCTCGAACAATTCCTCAGAGCACTCCCCATGGAACATACGGTATAAAATACAGAGGGAACCGAAGTCCCTCCGCAGACCCAGAGGCTCCAAAGAGCTGTTCCTTTTTTGTCCTTTATACTTATGTTGGTTTTTGGTTTTTATCAGCTAATCCACAATTTTAGTGCACAAAGAATACCTAGTAAAAAGAATAACAATAATAAAACGGAACGAGCTGAGGCAAGTATCTCGCCCCGCCTAGTGCTATCATTAAACTCATCATTACTTTGATAAGAGCCTTTGTTGTACAAACGTTCCTCATCCGGTTTTCTTAAGACTGAATAAGCCAGCCGTATCCACTGCGGAAAATTATAACACTGAAATTTTCAACTGACAATTTCGAAATGCTTAATTACAAATTAATACGACCGTACATAAAAGAGGACACTGCAATTTCCTTGTAAAAAGAAATTACCTCACAAAACCGGATACAAAAAAAAAACCTTAAAACCGGTTCGTCCGGCAACGGATAACGGTTTCCATAACCGGTTATATGCCGCTGTAAATCTTTCATTTCGGACGCGGAGGGGCGACGCCGCCGTCCGATTTATCGCTCCTCAGAATAACCATTTCATTCACAATATTATACACCTATTTTATAAAGTAAGATGGACCGTCGCAATAAAATTCATGTAAGTATATTATATATCAACAAGTATAATTATCAAAATAGATTTTCGCCACCAACAAATGCGGGATCTAGTCGAAGTAAGACTGACTGCGGGTGACACGTTGTTGTAATCACAGCGGCCCATGGACCATACAGTACAGTAACAGCACAGCATCAGCTTAGTGCAGAACTAATTGATTATAATACATATAAAGCAAAGTTTTCGCTTATATAAACAAACCTAGGACTTTATTATTGTGATTATTTATTGCTAGATGGGTGGACGAGCTTACAACGCACCTGGTGTTAAGTGATTACTGAAGCCCATAGACATCTACAACGTAAATGCGCCACCCACGTTGAGATATAAGTTCTAAGGTCTCAGTATAGATACAACGGCTACCCCACCCTTCAAACCGAAACGCAACGGCAGAAATAGGCGGGGTGGTGGTACCCACCCGTGCGGGCTCACAAGAGGTCCTACCACCAGTAAATAGACGGGGTGGTGGTACCCCGCCCGGTAATAAATTCATAGTATTTAATAATAAGAACTTAGTAACTGTTCTGTCAAATTATCTCTTTAATCGTACTAGAGATCCCGCAGTAGTCGAAATTCGACTATAATTAATTGGAATTGTAAGTTTGTACACTATTATGATTGTATTTTATACTTATATAATCAAAAATTTCGCCAAGACTACACTTTAAAAAATATTAACAAAGACAAATAATATTTAATCTATTCTCAATTTGACAACAGACGTCAAGAACAAAAGTTTGACAATAAATAGTATGCATGCGTGTGTGCGTCAAATACATGGTACGTAGTGTGTGTAATATTTTCTTTATCGATTTAATGTATCTTTTATGCATTATTTAAAAAAAATATTAGCGTTATGCACTTCTTCTGTATATTCTCTATAAGTGTGGAAAATTGCATAGTCCTCCGTCCGCGCAATTTTCGTAAAATGGGATACAAAATTTTTGCTTTACGTATTAATTTAAAGATTTGAAGTTAACTGCCAATCCAAAGACACCCATTCGAATTCTACATTACAACAGGTACCAATTACGTACATACTACCTACATTTTCACATAGTCGGGCACGGTATCTGCAAACGTCAGGATTCATCTAGTGAAAGGCATTGAAAATCTACTCTCAACTGTATCCAAGCCACACGATGTGTGTCTTATCGTTATTTCATAAGTATTACGTGTTTATGAAAGCAGACTCTACGTAGATGGGCATAAGGTGTCGAGTCACAAATCATGGAGCGTTTGTTATGTGGTTTTTGTGTTGCGAACCTTGACGGATTCGGGTATTTCGGGTTTCCTGCTTGTTGAATTAGCATGACGCCTGATCCGAACTATCGTCATCAAATAGTAAGACACAAGACTTTTTATCATGTTAAGTTCCAAATATCATTTTGCGTTGCCTTTGCCGCCGAAACATTTATCATAGAGCTCAGAAAAATACGTGAAACGCATTGCTGATGTCCATGAGCGACTATGAGTACTCACTACCAGGAGTGCTGTGTGATCGTCTGACATAAAAGGCAACAAAAAAGACGCACCTTAATCTTAATATTGCTGGTGGAGGTTGTCATTGTTTTATTAGACTAAAACGGCGCGAGCATTCAATAGTTCTAGTTTGAATATTAGAAAACACAATTGAAAATTCATATTTCAAGGTCTCTTGGCATCATCAGACTTGTCGGAGATGAACAGGAAAATAAAGAAATATGTTCAGGTTTTACTAAAATATCTTATGAGTCACGCTAACAGACTGTGCCCCTAAAGTTACTCAGATTCGACTTGCTCTTATCTCCGTCATTCATCTTCATTAACGAGTAATTGCCAATAGACAATAAGTCCTTGTACAGTGCATATAATACCTTGTTTGGAACGCACAGGTGCACCATACACTGCCTTTTTCCGTCATATTGATTATTTTATTTTATTATCTTGTCCCTTGTCTTAAATATTCAGTGTATTATATAAGTTTGTCACTTCAAGCTGAAAGCTTAGCTACTCGCCTGCTTCAAAGTCATATACGATGCATCGAAGGGAACCTGCTCGATTTCGATACTTTAATTATTAAAGATAAATAAGTTAACTTTATTCAATCAATTGTTTCAATTCTTAACTGGCGTAAGTAAGCTTGTTTTAATTCTTAACTGGCGTAAGTAAAGTCAACACACACAAGCTGTTTTTTTTGTCCCTGTTCAAATTTGAAGCTAAATGACACGTATTGAAGTTTATAGAAATTACGTTGAAAGTTTCCTTTACATAGATAAATACTTGTGTACAGGTCATGTCATTACCATAGTGTTAAAAAGCATTATAACTTTTCGTTCAAATAGAATTATAAATTTTATTACAAAATACTTAAGCACCAATTACATTGTAGTAAATAGCTATGCTTCATCCAGTATTACTATAACAAAATGTCGATTTGACACTTTTATATTTTACATATTCAGCTAGTGTACCAAAATTTTACTGCAATTTAAGACTTTACTTGAATAACCAATGCAGTGTTAAAATATTAGCTTACAGACAAATTTGTTAAATATATTAATGTTAATTTTAATTAAACACGCCAAATTAATTCTGACAGCGCTAATTAAATAATACATTTTAAAACTAAATGTTTCGTAGAGCAGTAACATACGCATTAACAGTAAGATTAAATAGCATCACAACTATTCGTTGTAAAAAAGTGCTCCAACATTATTGTAAGAGATGCATTTTTTACATTTTTCCTTATTGTAAATTCAAGAAGAACCACACTTACAAACTCGTCGAACTCGACAAAGAGTTCGACGTGCAACATAACCTAAACATCAGCCCGCTGAGTTTCTCGCCGGATCTTCACGGCGGGTCGCGATTCCAGTCCGGTAGTAGATTCATTCGCGTAGCGGTTACTCTTGAGTTGTTAGGTCTCCTTTGGAGGCGCTCGGGTAGCTGTTAGCAAATCCCACTCCTCCTGGCTGAGCCCTTGCTCGTCCACTTGCCTTAGTGAGACTGGAAAGGCCTCCGGGCCACCAGTACCTAATCCCTCAAACATAAAAAAAACTACAGTCGTGAGATTGAGCTGACGTGCACTTGTCGTGAATATTAGTTCGTGTAAATTATTTCGTTTAATTTCGATTTGATAATTCTTAGTAAATTGTTATATTTAATAGATGCTCAATTATTTAGCCAGAGGTGATACGAACATCTAGTGTCGCGTAAAACGAAAAGGTTACTACTATTTACTAGCTACGATTGAGCATGGTAAACTAAAAATGGCAGAATTTACAGTTTTAATCTAAATAAGTATCGCTGTAATATTGTATCGGGTCTGGTAGATACATAAATAAAGAGAATTAAAGAAAGTAATTTCAAAAGAAAAGTATAATTTATTTTTTTCGCTCAGGACAGGACCGGGTAAGTTTGCGTACGGTCTAAGTTATGAGAGTTCTAATTTTAACTAGGTAAGGTCGATTTCAATAAGAGTGAAGGGTAGCAATCATGGTACTGTACCACCGATTGACTTGGTGGTCTAGCAGTTAGCGCCCCTGACTTTTGCACCGAGAGTCGTGACTTCGATTCGAGCAAATGTTCATGTAATGAACAGGTTTGTTTGCTCTATGTTTGGGTGTTTACTATCTATATACATCAATATTTAAACATATATCAGTCTCTGGTATCAGTCATAATATAAGGAATCCTAATTTGGGGCCGGATGACCGTGCGTGATTTGTTCTCAGCTATTTAATACTATTAAAAATCATGTTGTGATATCTATGAGCTCAGAAAAACGCCAGACGGGTCATAGCACTTTTCATTGTCATTTTGATGGTATGCTGATATGGCATATTGTAAGCTCATATACGTAACATATAAACGATTCTGTGTATTCCTGGGGTAAGGTGGTCCAGCAATGACGAAATGCAATCGAGACTTCGAACTAATACCATAAGATGGGTAGCAGAATTCACATTAAGATATCTAGAGGCTACGATAACGACTTGATCCTAGTCCTAATTACGAAACTAGATTAGAAAAATCAGACACTTGATATTAACGTTCATTTTATCACCGATCGGAAAGTAGTTTGGTTCACAATAAGAAGTGGATTTGAAATAGTGATTTAAGTTCATAACATGGCCGGCATTATCTAGAAACAAGCGGGTCGGTAGGTTGAGTCGTCGGCTATAATAAATCCTGGCACACTTTTTCTTGAACCTTCGACTCACGCATCTGTTACACGCAATCGTTACAATCTACACTGTTTCATTTAAAATGTCGTTGCAATTAATTATAGTACTTTGAATTATATCTACAATTATATTTTGCATGCTGCAGATTTGATGTTATAAGATGTTGTAAAATTAAATGTGCAATTGGCTTTTTATTTGCTGGAACGAAGTTTCTTATGGGACGATGCGGAGGGTACCCTAAGCGGGAAAAACGTCCGTAACGTAAGATTTTTATTAGTAATGCACACAGTGTGCGACTTAACTTTGTAATAACGTACAAATTAATAATGCACACAGTGTACGACTTAAGTTGTAATAGCGTACAAAAAAAAACATATTTTTTTCATCATCCATTGACCACGATCTTAGAGTCTTCGTTTGCGCAATACACTAACTCTTATGGAAACAACCGTGAATGAAGTGTACCATAATACGCACGTTACCGAATGACCGTGGGTTGTTGCAAAACCTCCAGTTTTATTTTCTTTATACCTCGAATAGAACTTAAAATTAATATTTTTATAGTAAGGAACTTCGTTCCTATCCGGTGACCCACGACACCACACATATTTTTAGGCTCTACTTGAGTACGAGTTAGGCAAGACATGTCGGGCTAAAAAATATATACCAGTTAAAATAGGAGAGTCTGCTCTGTGTTCCGAGTAAAAATTTCTAAAGTAGAAATAACCCTAATCGGTGGTAACCTTCAACGGGGGACGGTACTACGAGTATAAGGAGAATAATATCTAAGGCAAGGCCTTTACTGGCATAACCTTATCGTAAGCTGCTGACCGTTTTTCTCAAAGCCCTTTGAGAATATATCTAAACAAGAAAGATATTCTTTGTTCATGCAGTATATATTTATTTCAAAAATGACATTAAAGCCCCTTTGACGCTGATTTAGAAAATACATGAAACGGCGAGGCTGTGCTTAGATCATCGGCTGTGTCAGAAGTAATTTCCTCGCAGCATCCGTTCATACGCAGATAAGGGCTTTATATCCGAATTTCCAAAGCGCAAGAACTAAATAGGGTTGACACTAAACAAAATATTAACTGTGCATCTCTCAATAAAAAAAAATACAATATGCATGTTGATAACCATAACAAATCTATTTTTAGAGCTTCCATGAGTCTAAAAAAATATTCAAAACATTTCTGTATATTTTGACATTTTCGATACTACAAAATTTACGTGACCGCAGAAGATTAAATAGTTTATCTTAAGTCGTAAACGATTTAATCGTCTTTTGAAATACATAGATAGAAACGAACAAAGCTATCTGATTCCAATAATATTAAACATGACGCTATGTCAAATAAAAAAAAAATGTTTTTTGATAAAAATACATCAACAAACAATAAAAACTCATAAGTGTCTTTTATTAAAGTTCTGAAACACATTGTTTTATCGATGATAAGATATTATGTTGTGACTTGAGGCTCCTTCATACGAGTGCCTTTCTATTTCTGCTCCAAATCCGAATCCTCTCTTCGAACGGCTATCCTCTCTTCCAACCGGTAGTTCCGGTTATTCCGGTCCGAAATAGCCTCAATTCCGATGAGAATTAAACATTGTTCAGTTCACGTTACAATGTATCAAGGAGTCAGTAGCCACATAATACCAGACGGACCGAGAGCTCGTCTGCCTATTTATATCTATTAAAATAAAATGTTTTCAATAAAAAATAAACTAAGTAAATATGTTGCTGTCACTATTCTAAAATACGGCCATTATAACTTTAATTTAAAATACTATTTAAGTCAGACAGTCAGTGCTCTGAGGAATTGCTTGAGATGATTTCATCATCTCGTTTTTACCATCTCACCGCCAGCCAACAGAGTAGAGTACAGTCATACTATGTACCTGTAGCCCTGCTTTCATCCACAGAGCGTTTCCAGAGATATTTTTTGCCACGTACCATCCGGCTTTGGAATGAGCTCCCCTCCACGCTGTTTCCCGAGCGCTATGACATGTCCTTCTTCAAACGAGGCTTGTGGAGAGTAATAAGCCTACGAGAGCGACTTGGCTCTGCCCCTGGGATTGCTGACGTCTATGAGCGACGGTAACCACTCACCATCAGGTGGGCCGTATGCACGTTTGTCTATACGGCAATAAAAAAAATAAAAGTTATTCATAAAAAAATCATTTTAAACATCTCCTCCAGGAGAGCTGAAAACGTTTCTTATATACGACAGTAGAATTCGTGTCGCAAGCCCGATTCTCAGTAATAAAAGATATGAGAGTGAATCTGATATTTAATAAGCCGCATTCACCCACGTTATATGAGATTGGATAAATAATATCAGCCTTTACAAGCTTTTTATTGAAACGTAGCAAATACTTTGCTCATATTGGCATAGTTCGTCGGTCTATGTGATGAAAATCTCAATTACTTTAGTGCATCGACCGTCTTTTCCGATGGTAGGCTCAGGAAGGCAAGTAGCAAAATAAATTAGTTTACGATTAGAATACAGGATAGAGAATTAGATGGAAGCAGTGATTAATGACTAGACAAATATATTTACACACATGTGGGATGCAGCCTTCAGACAATTAATAAAAGTTTCGCGTTTACTACTTCCACGTTTTATTTCGATACTATTCATATAAATTTTAATCGTTCCGTCGTGCTCGTGCTTCGTTCGTCGTCGTTCATCCATCTGTCATTCTGTCATCTCACACGTCATCCCCTTCCATTCTCGATATACCGCTGCGTTCACAAACATCAACTTGCATCCATCATATCATGCGTTCAATAAAACATCATTATATTCATTTATTGCTTAGATTAGTGGACGAGCTAACGGTCCACCAGGTGTAAATTTAAGGTAAGGTTACCAAAACCCATAGACCTCTATGACGTAAGAGCTGCCACTCACCTTGAGACATGAGTTCTTAGATGTCAGTTTTTAACAGTACAACGGCTTCCCCGCCCTTCAAACCGAAACACATCACTACTTCAAGGCTTACGGTACTGCTTCCCATATATAAACATATTTACTAAGATCCTTTGTCTATAATAGACCTTTTTTTTTAGTAATAGATAGTTCAATCCACTGTCTACCTATTGTCGCTTGGTCATAGAGCCCATGGACTTAACATCTAATCATATTTGTTAAATATGTTTAAACAATTTTTACAAGTCAAAAACAAGTAAACATTACAAACTCACAGTTTGCATTATGACATTTTTTCAACCAATGTAAGGTTGCTTTTTTCATGTTAAATAAGAAGATATGCATATATTACATGCATATATACATGCATTTTTTATAACGAAGATAAAACCACTTCTGGACACAATCTCAACCATAGCTGGCCATCACCCTTATAATACTTTTTCGTCTGAAAGTAAATTCTATTTCGTATATACAACAAATCGTAGTTCTTTCTGTAAGAGCCAATAGTAATTTTACAGAAGATCAAACACGAAACAAACCGATATAATCCCATTTCGTTCGCTGAACGTAAATAGAGTCTATAAACAAAATCGCTTAAGCGATGGTACAATAACAAAGTTGTGATTGTCTTTGAAATTTGATATTTTCTTGAAAAACTTCTGAAAGGGTATTACGAGTATGAGTTTCAATATCAAAGTGTAAATCACATATCTATAGTTGTTTTCGGATCCAAGCCGGCGGGCAAGCCCACACCCAATATAGTATGGTAGCCCACAGTAAAAGTAGTGTGGCTATTCGTTACATAGTACTAACATAAAAAAAAAAAAAAAAAAATTATCTTGTATGTTAAATCTTGTAACGCATGTTTCTGAGCGTAATAATTATTAATAATAGTGATGTTGTTTTCAGGTCAACTATATACATAGTAAATCGCATTTTGGTCCTCACGATACAGGCTATGCCTAGTGTGAGGATCATTGGTTAATTTTATATTGTTGATGCCATCTGCGTAATCTCTCAGTTTGTTAAATATGTAAATAGTATTCTAGGTCATGATTTAAGAGTTTATGTAGTAAATAAAGAAATTATTATTATTATTATTATTATATTATAGTATCAAAATTATTAAGATATCCATGGGAGTATTTGCTGTTGCTTATATTTCGATCGCATTGGTCAGGATTACTGCACTAGTCGGAAAAAAAGGTAATGATTACTAAAGAAGCTTATCTTGCATGTGTATGTATACTGATCTAATATCGGGTACGTGCTTTTACTGTGAATAATACTAAGTGTTAACATTTTTAACGATATTATAAAAAAACTTAATTACCTACAAGCAAGAAAAATGTAAAACATCATTTTAAAAAATCATGTAGATATGTTTTAGCCCACGGAAGCAGCTGTAATTAGAAGGCATTCCGGCCGAAGCAAATTGGGGGTGGCTCAAATGATTTTCCTTAATTAACCCTCAGCTTTGAGCCGTCGTCACTCCCGGGGGCTCGTAGAAAAATAGCCCCGTACACAGGAAGCCTATAGCGTTTTTGCATGTGTTTGTTCCCGAAGCAACCTTCAATGGAATTTAGACGACAAATTGAATTATTTATATCGAATTCCAATTTCAGTAAATAAACAGATTACTATTGATATACACGAATCAGTATGGAAGAGGCTGCTCTTCGCGGCTTCGTTGGTGTCAACAACAGTTTGACTCTGTTCTCGCCATTGCCGATTTTTTTTTTTTTTTTATTGCTTTTTGGGTGGACGAGCTCATAGCCCACCTGGTGTTAAGTGGTTACTGGAGCCCATAGACATCTACAATGTAAATGCGTCACCCACCTTAAGATATAACTTCTAAGGTCTTGGTATAGTTACAAAGGCTACCCCAGCCTTCAAACCGAAACGGCTTCACGGCAGAAATAGGCGGGGTGGTGGTATCTACCCGTGCGGACTCACAAGAGGTCCTACCACCAGTGATAAAATTCCGACGTCAACACGTTCGATAAAATGGGCATTGTCACAATATGCCTTCGATAACAATAATTCATGTATACATATGTGGCCGGTCATCCAGAAGGTGGACAGACTTGATTAAGTCATCTACGAAGTGTTCCTTTACTGAGTGTACACATACCGCCACAAAAAAAGAGAGATGGAGAAGTCTATCAAAAGCCGCAACCAAGCATTAAGACATACGTAACCACGACCACTCCGCCAGGAGTGTACGAATGAGAAGAAGAAACACTTATAGGTATACGCGTCGACCGTTGCAATTACGTCCATGTTCAAATCCCAGGCGAGTACCATTTGTTCCAATGAAAAACTTATCTTGCACATATTGTGGCGGGTAGCCATCATACAACGCAAGATAATTGACAGATGCCTGAATCTCGCTTGCGACATTTTCAAGATAAAGCGCATATATACAAGTTCCGAACAACAACATTTGGACCGTCGGTCTACCGAGCAATGTCACCCGCTCGGTGGAAGATCTTCCCTCCGTCGTTTAAGCCTTCCAAACTGGTGACCTGCGACGGAACAATCGCAAACTTCTGATTCATCATCAGCGCATCAAAAAAAAAAACTTCGGCTACCACAATCCCCGCATTCTCACAGATAAAAGCAAGTCATCGACAGTCGTCCCACAGCAAGCCAGCATCGCAGCCTCAACAGGACCATCGCAGCCGACTCACCGCGCTTCCTGGCCCTACGGCACGCACCTACACTGCCTCATCGCGCAGCATTCAAGCTCAGTCTCGACTCACCGCAGACTTCGAGCAGCACTGGCGACAATCACGCAGCATTCAAGCTCAGTTTCGACTCACCGCAAACTTCGAGCAGCACTGGCACTTGCAAGCTAATCTCAGCACGGACAACGATAACTAAATATGACACGACCTCCAGTCTCGGAGGGGAGTGATGTGGCGAGTAGCCATCATACAACGCAAGATAATTGACAGATGCCTGAATCTCGCTTGCGACATTTTCAAGATAAAGCGCATATATACAAGTTCCGAACAACAACATTTGGACCGTCGGTCTACCGAGCAATATCAGCCGCTCGGTGGAAGATCTTCCCTTTGTCGTATACATCCCCAAAATATTCTCGAAAGACTTACACGATGAAGGAAAAATATCATGTAAATAATCAAAACTCACAATGTTTCTAATTTGTGTAATTACTATTCGAGTCTTGTGAGTGTAGGTGGTAAGTAGCATCAATCTGCCTCTTTCTGCCGCGATACAATTGCGTTTTACCGGCTCCGGTAACTACTTAACACCTAGTGGACTGAGAGCACGTTTACAAGCCTCAGCAAACGAAATAAAACTCAGAAATGAATTAATTACAGGACATTAAATATATTTCCGGTAATAAATAAAATGTATTCAATTGATTGTGAGCTGATAAAAAGTCGGCTTCTTGCATTTATTATTCCTTCAATTATACTCTCGATCATCAATGCGACCCAAACTTTGGGCTTCTCATAATGTACCTTGAAAACTCTTTGGAAACCTTAAAAACCAATTACTTGTAATTTCAGTGACGTGATCGCTCCAAAGTAAAATTATATTTCGATATCTAATCAGAACATGTTCAGAAAAAATAATCTAATATATTCTAGATACCGAATCTTATACATAAATAACATTCGAGAAAATTCTTAGTATATATTATACATGTATGTATTACACAGAGAACCATTTTACGCGCTAAAGAAAAATTGACTTAATAATGAAAGTACTTTAACGGTACTTTCTGGTGGTAGGACCTCTTGTGAGTCCGCACGGATTGATACCACCACCATGCCTATTTCTGCCGTGAGGTGGTAATGCGTTTCGGTTTGAAGGGTGGGGCAGCCATTATAACTATCATCATAATCGGTTGCTCTTGGCAGAGCAGTCGTGGTCTTGTGGAATTCTTGCTCATTAAAGCTGTTAGTAAACAGATGTTTTCCACAGTTTGCGAACCGAGGCCCGGCGCACACACTCGTTAAGTGGGGTCTCAGTAAGGTCTTTCACCTGATCAGTCCAACGCATGGGGATTCGTCCACGAGATCTCTTACCATTGACCCTACCCTGAACAACAAGTTTCTCGATAGACTCTTTTATATAGAGACCTATATTGAGATTTATATTGAGACCTTAAAACTCATATCTTAAGGTGGGTGGCGGCATTGACGTTGTAGATGTCTATGGGCTCCGGGAACCACTTAACACCAGGCGGGCCACCCGCATCTATACATATAAATAAAATTGGAGTGCCTGTTTCTGATATTGAAATAACCGCTTTTTACTACATGCATATCAATATATATGTGGGATTCTGATTGTTCTTATTTTCTTTTTATGTCACTTTTATAATGTTGATAGATGTCACTGTGAAGTAAAATTAGATGATGGAGAGTTGTCAAAAGAAGGAGTAAAGGATCGTACGACGTTAAGATTGTTTTAATTATTTTGTGTGAATTTCTGCGGTAATCTGCACCCTACCATTCATAAATCCCACATATATACATACATCCAAATAACATTTACAATTTACATTTACAATTTTTATCTGCCTGTGTGTCTGTCTGTTTGTTCCGGCTAATCTCTGGAACGGCTGGACTGATTTTGACGAGATTTTCACTAATAGGTAGCTGATGATATAAGGGGTAACTTAGGCTACTTTCTATAGACTAGCTTCGCCCCGCGGCGTCATCCGCTGTACGACAATAACCGCGGGTAACCGCGGGAATAAAATTTAATGTTTCCGAAGCGAAGCGAGGGCATGTCGCTAGTATGCAATAAAAACAATAAAAAGAAAGTGAAGCTATAGTGAATATATCAATAGCTGTAGGTAGCAGGTAGGTATTCTAGTTGAGGGTCGCTTGAATTAAAGTGTATTACAATGTATAACCTGTCTGATATTATCGCCGATTCAGCTGATATCGTCCTTGTTTATCCTAGCTTAGGCTTCAAATTACAGTGAACAAAATGCTAAATTATTCACCACCTGCCTGAGGGCATATGTTTAGTAAGCTCGGCATAACATTGGGTGTTACAGGCTAACAGAGGCTCAACCGAGTCTCCCGGGAATCACAGTTTCAAAACTTATTTCGCAAACTACTTGAAACGCGATAATGTCAGTACTACATACACCGTAGAATACTGAATCCGTAGAAGTGGAATTAATAATTAAAGACACAAGTTTGCGCGTTCACTGCGAAGAAGGACCCCTTTGTCATGGCGCCGCAATTCCAAGGAGTATCCCTGCAACCTTCCGAGAGTATTGGGATACTTGGGGTCGACATTTCGAGCGATGTCCAGTTTCGGAGTCATCTGGAAGGCAAAGCCAAGTTGGCGTCCAAAATGCTGGGAGTCCTCAACAGAGCGAAGCGGTACTTCACGCCTGGACAAAGGCTTTTGCTTTATAAAGCACAAGTCCGGCCTCGCGTGGAGTACTGCTCCCTTCTCTGGGCCGGGGCTCCCAAATACCAGCTTCTTCCATTTGACTCCATACAGAGGAGGGCCGTTCGGATTGTCGATAATCCCATTCTCACGGATCGTTTGGAGCCTCTGGGTCTGCGGAGGGACTTCGGTTCCCTCTGCATTTTGTACCGTATGTTCCATGGGGAGTGCTCTGAGGAATTGTTCGAGATGATACCGGCATCTCGTTTTTACCATCGCACCGCCCGCCACCGGAGTAGAGTTCATCCATACTACCTGGAGCCACTGCGGTCATCCACAGTGCGTTTCCAGAGGTCTTTTTTGCCACGTACCATCCGGCTATGGAATGAGCTCCCCTCCACGGTGTTTCCCGAGCGCTATGACATGTCCTTCTTCAAACGAGGCTTGTGGAGAGTATTAAACGGTAGGCAGCGGCTTGGCTCTGCCCCTGGCATTGCTGAAGTCCATGGGCGACGGTAACCACTCACCATCAGGTGGGCCGTATGCTCGTCTGCCTACAAGGGCAATAAAAAAAAAAAAAAAAAAAAAAAAAATTATAATTTTAATTAATGTTTTTTGTGAAACAGTTAATTTTCGGAGTCTGATACTCACGCTGATTAGCGAAATCGATTAAAATACACAGAATATAAATATAGGATTTATTTACTTACTTTATTTAATTTTGATCATGTAAATAATTTAGAAAAGCTTATTGACTAGTAATTCCCATTCGAGTCTGGTATGAAATCAAATCATTAATGATTTTATAAAATGTTGTCAACAGTTTTCTGTGTATTTATATTTTTGATAGCATTAAGAATAGTGTTTTGACATTTTTTTTTAAGCATAGATGGGTGCACGAGCTCACAGAACCCCTGGTGATAAGTGATTACCGCAGCCCATAGACATCTACAATGTAAATGCCACCACCATCCTATATACTCAAATTTATACATTTCACTTTTAAAAGGCATTTCTACAAAATGTCAAATTCTATGGCAGGTGTTATCAAAGTTTGTTTGACATTTTGAAACAAAATTACACACTCGTAGACGCTGTGATAAACGTACATACATATGTCGATAGGCATACATATATTATAAGTTGAGCGACATCTTCCTTGTTTTGTTTTTCAAACAAAATTTAATTAATGGAGCTTAAAGAAAATCAATCATTCAAGATTTTCTTATTTTGTAAATAGCAGAGTTTTGATAGAATTTACAATGTCTGAGATTAGTGTAGTACGGTGTACATATTATAAAGGAAAATAAAGGCATGTGGTTGATATGCGAGTGTCTCAAGTATTATATTACTGAAGGAAACTCATTGTTAAGAGAATATCGAATAAGGTTTGGACGTATAATATGAATAATGATTAATTTATGAATTTATAAACGGTGATAAGGGCTATAATAAAATAATTACAACATATTCTTAATAACTAAAAGCAAAACAAAGAAGAATTAACTGGTGTACTATACCTGTATATCTATCTCTTTTTGCTGTAAATTTAGTTAAAGCTGTCAATATTGGTGTTCAATGTTATGGTTTAAAAAAAAAAACTGAAATAAAATATAAATAAATAATATTCAAATCAAACGACTGTGCACAACAAGATTACAGGAAAAATGAGTATTCATGAATCTTACTAACATTTACATCTTCAATAAAATATGACTAATTATCCCAAATCATTATCGACTTCACAACTGTGTTTGTGGATATCGATTAACAGCGAACCGTGTTAGAAGTCTTAGGTGGTGGTTGAGCAATTGCACATATTTAAAGACCTCCTCAATAAGCCCTGAAGATCGATCGAGGTGGTGGGTGTTGAAGGAAATGTGGAGGTAGCTTGAGTGTCGGCCTATAAGATTAATATGGAACACTAAATATATAAATAAAGTGCTATGCTCCAGCCTCTCCAAGGGCCGGTAGCTGTAGTCCAATGTTGTGGCATATTTTAATGATACGGTGAAAACACATTCCGGGCTGTTTATAAGTCAGTATTCACATCATTTTATCTCAATTGCACATCTTGATAATTCTTATGCTGCTTCCTTATCGGTCTAGCTAGATCATCAGAATTAGACCAATATGTATTGGATTTAATTTGATTTTCGTTACAAAATGTCCTCTAATATTTAGTTTACATCTATCGAGTAAGCCGTGCGTAAGCCGTAGCGGCTCTACAGACAGGCTACAGAGCTAAACAACATCGTAGCACGTAGCACGTAGCCGCGTAAGCCACATAAACTCTACTGTCGCAAATATTATGAAACAACTTTCTAAATTGATTTCTTTTGTGTCTGGCGAGTGTTTTTTTCTGGATCTTGATTCATTGACGTATGCATGAGACTATAGTAATAAATTAGAAATTAACGAACCTTGTAACAGATTTTTAGAATCGTCATGGTTATCATTACAGCATAAGCCAGTGGTAAAAGACCAGAAGTATACTTTGACAGCATTTATTTTCAAGATCGTTGATGTAAATACGACTCAAAACGTTCTGAACGTATTTTGTGAGCTATTTACCGCGTGAACTCACCACTGTGACTTTGAAAAAGTTTTTTTTATATACATATACAATACGAATTGTGCGCATGTTAAAATATACCCTCTAATTTTTATCCCAATTTTCTAAGATTTAATTCCAACATGACTGTAATTCCCGGCACAAAACCTACCCAGTTCTAAGCAGTTACCGGAACCTCCAGTGTCATCTTACCGTGCATCTTAAGGCAGAGTTCGAAGCCTCATCTCTGTATATTCTAGGGCTGCCAGTGACCATACAAATATAAGACTATTTTCTTCTCTGTAATCTAAAAGTTCTTTAATAATTCCTTAATAATTAAGCCTACCGCTCAAAGCGTCAAGAGCCGCTCTTGAACCGTACATTCTCCGTCTTTATGTGATTATACGCGTAAGTATGCGAGTGTACATATACAAAACAAAAGGCTTAGCTTTCTTGCTACCGAATAAACGCCAAGAAACACGCACGATGGCGTAGTTAATGAGGTCATACGTCATCGACATGACAATAGCGTTAGTCGTGTCATGCGAGAAGATCCCGCATGCGAATAGTTTGTCCGTTTCAAAGGACACTGGTAAACAATCCTGCCTTGCTGTATTGTTGTTGATACAACTCCATTTTTCTTTTATTACTACAGAAGACAGTTTCAGAAACGGACCTTTTAAAAAATGCATTGAATGAAATGCATAACAATGTTTGTAACATTAAGCTTAAAACACTACTTGTAAGCAACACAATCAACACAAGTATGTGTTTGTGCTGTTTTTTTTATTTATTGCTTAGATGAGTGGACGAGCTCACAGCCCACCTGGTGTTAAGTGGTTACTGGAGCCCATTGACATCCACAACGTAAATGCGCCACCCACCTTGAGATATAAGTTCTAAGGTCTCAAGCTTAGTTACAACGGCTACCCCACCCTTCAAACCGAAATACATTACTGCTTCACGGTAGAAATAGGAAGGGTGGTGGTACCCATCCGCGCGGACTCACAAGAGGTCCTACCACCAGTAAAGGTTAGGTGGAAGTATTCCCTGAATATTAATATTCTCTAGTATATTGCATGTCGTAACGTCGTGTATATTGGTCAGTATATTGTCTACCTGATGAATTTCTTGCACACACCAAAGGAGTTAAAAAACCCGCGGGTACCGTTCTTGAAATGCAATGTTTCTTTTGTCTGCCCACATTTACATATTTACACGTATAACATTTACATATCTTATAAAATTTTGTTCTCTCATTGCATAAGACACGAGAGTCATTCGTGAGAACGTAATGGGACGAGCGAATTTAAAAAAATAAATAATAATATATTCTTTAGTAATCGTTATAATTTCATAAATAAACTTTGACGTCATAATAAAATTTTATGAAAAGACGTATTCGTTATTTGAACGACGATTGGCATTCTATATATTAATGCGTGAAGCAAAAACTTTGTATCCCTTTTTACGAAAATTGCGCGGACGGAGGAGTATGAAATTTTCCACACTTATAGAGAATATAGATAAGAAGTGAACAATACAAATTTTTTTTTTAAATAATGCATAAAAGATACATTAAATCAATAAAGAAAACATTACACACACTGCCATTTATTTCACACACACTTATGTATATATATACTCATTGTTTATTGTCAAACTTTAGTTAATGCTTAAAGTCTGTGGTCAAATTGAAAATAGGTTAATATTGTTTATCTTGAATATTATTTGTCTATAGTGTAGTCTTGGCGAAATCTGTTATTATAGAAGTATAATAGTCTATGAGAATATAACCATACTAATAATTATAATTTCAATTAATTATAGTCGAATCTCGACTACGGGACTGCGGGACCACTAATATGAATTAATAGAGCCGTAAGTGAATTAGACAATTGATTTTTTCAGTACGATCCAACAAAATAGCGAAATGATCGCGTGCCTAAACACCATTTATCCTCTTACGAATGGACAAAAGAAACTGCTATTGCTGCGTGCGGAGCCTCCAAGAGTTGGCACGTTCATCCTTCACTGTCGAAACAATAATATATAGGAATCCCTTAGGGCTAATCTCATTTTACTTGTTTATGTCCTTAATTTGAAGGTGTAGAGATTAGTGATACTGTCAAACGGAATCAATATTTATTTATTATACTTGACCCGGCAGACTTGGTAGTGCTTCAATCGATAAATAAAAGACCTAAGCTTTTGTATAAAACAAACTTAAAACAAACAAAAGGAATCCGTCCGACGGCGGACACATGAAAGAGAAAACAAAATTGCTATTTTTATTTAATTCCGACCATTTTCATATTTATCTACCTTTAAACCTTCTCTGGACTTCCACAAATAATTCAAGACCAAAATTAGCCAAATCGGTCCAGCCGTTCTCGAGTTTTAGCGAGACTAACGAACAGCAATTAATTTATATATATAGAGATTTTCCATATTATTGTCCGTATTATATTTTCCATTGTAGTACATATATATCATGCACATCTTAGAAAATAACAATATCCACCTAGTAGCCACAGTGAAGTGAAGTTTAGTGAAGAAACAAACTCTGACTGGAAACCAATACGGGGTTTGTGGGTTTCTTAATGGTAAGCAACGCCATGGTAGTGTTTCACCAACATCAATAAGCCCGGCCCGACTTCTTACGATGAAGCTATAGTGCTACTTTTACGTATCAATAGAATGAGAGAATCCTTAAAAAAACCACTTTCATAGATTAGAGCTTAGAGTCGTATATCCAATGACGTGATAATTGCTATTTGACGCGCAAAATCTCACGAAATGCGGTATGATTTAGTGTATGTATTTATGTGTGTACCCGTCGGTGTGTGTAGGTTTGTTCATGCACAGCATATGTGTGTGTTTGTTCAGTGTGTTTGCCGCTAGTTATTGTACTCACACTTGAGCTCTGTTTGTTTTAGCTGACTTAGAGCCCCGGATCAGACCTTGACCTAATTGCTCAGATCCATTTAAACTATGCCATTATACACGAAATGAATGGTATGACGTTGTCTAGATTTGTGGTTTTAATATTTAGGGACATTAAATGTCATCAAATAAACTTAATCTATTAGTTGATATACTCTTATAACTACCTGTATTGGTAGATATTAACACGATTTTATCATTTGTAACGTATTCAAAGAACAATTCACCTGTAACCAACACGTGCTGTACCCGAATACCTGTGTTCATTGGCAACTCTTAGTTCCCACAAGACAGGCTCGGCCTAGTCTGGAGAACTAAAAAAAATATTTTTTGACAGTGCTAATTAAGAAGGATAAGTTAGTTTTATAAGAATGAAAGCGGAATACGTTTGTAATATTACATAGGAAAATTATGTAGCCTCTAGTTGACCGCGAAGACGCGGTAAATGTACACAATGCACTACACAGCTCGTTACATGGCCATAACATGCCTCAATTATACGATATATAATAAAAAAGACTAATGGCACTCGGGGACTGACGCAGTAAAGCTATTGCGTAGCATTTTTTATCAACTTATGCAATTATAATTTTATAATAATAATTTAATGTTAAAACAATAATAAAATAAGACCACGCTATATTTATTTATAAACATTAACAAAAGCAAAACATTAATTGTCTCCTTCACACTCATAAGCTAGACCGCGCGAGAGAGAGATGGGCAGACTTTTCGTGATGCGCATGCAGTACGACGTCACGTCGCGCGCTTTTTCAGAAACACTACACAAGCGCAATGTGTTGAACGCGAGCTACCTGGTAGGCGGAGTGGGGGTGTTAGGTTTTATTTTCGTTACGGAATTTCTTGATTCGGTCGCCGCGCTCAAAGCCCGCGATGAAAACTATGCAATAGCTTAAAATTTTTATTGCTTAACTGGTAAGAGGTTAAATGGTAATCAAAGCCCAAAGACATCTACAACATAAATGAGACCTACATACCTTGAGATATGAGTTTTAAGGTCTCAGTTTAGATTTTACATACGAACATTTTTATCAAATTCAGTTTTATTGGACCTGCACGAATTGATTTGTGCTAGTAAATGCGCTTGGAAGACGTGTCGTGGAGAGAGAGCATAAAGTTCGGTGGTGGAGTGATTCGTGTCCGGAATACGAGAGTGTCGTGCATTGTGCATGACTGCGGACCTAATGTGCGGCCCACAATTTAAATTGAACGACTCGGGAAAAATATAACTATTTTTACTAACATTAAATATAAATATTCTTATATTTATGTAAAATAGAAATATATCTTAATAGGAAAAGACAAGACATCGTCGTGGCCTAAAGATGTCCGGTGCATTCGTATTTAGCGATGCACCGATGTACGAATCCCGCAGGTCAATTTTTCTAAAGAAATACGTACTTAACAAATGTTCACGATTGACTTTCACGGTGAAGGAATAACGTGTTGTAAAATTAAGCCCGCAAAATTATAATTTGCGCAATTACTGGTGGTATGATATACTGATTACTGATATACTGGTTATGGGTCCGCACGGTTAGGTATACCACCCTACCTTTTTCAGCCGTGAAGCAGTAATGCATCTCGGTTTGAAAGGCGGGGCAGCTGTTGTAGCTATACTAAGATTTTAGAACTCATATCTCAAGGTGGGTGGCGGCATTTACGTTGTAGATATCTATGGGCTCCAGTAACCACTTAACACCAGGTGGGTTGTGATCTAGTCCACCCATCTAGGCAATAAAAAAAAAAATAGTTTTTCACTGTGTTGTCCAACGATTTTTCTTTTTTTTAGTAGCTATATCCCATCTTTAGTGCCATGAATAAAAAAATAATTACGATTTATTTCAAAATGTCATTTATATAATAAAGTGTGAGAAGTGTCGAAGTGTGAGGTCAAATTAATGCTTAGTCTAATCAAACGAATTTTCTTGTCATTTCAAATTAATTGCGATGTGTTGTAAGTTAGAGTGCCGTTATCTTCCACGAATACCTAATTTAAAGCGCAAAGCTTTCGCGGCAAACCCCAGCTTTGATGAAAGGTGGGAAACCGAAATCTCCTCTCATTTCTGTTTATAACAAAGTTCGTTTTTTTTTTTTTACCGTGAGTTCGTTCAATGAAACCATATCTTGTATATATATCTTGTACGCGCGAGCACAAAAGGATAAAAATTCAAAGTACCGTAATTGTACCCGTCTGCGCGTAATAGGTTGACTGGTATAGACGAAAGCGAAATTTAATAAAAACCCCTCTGTGTTCCAGGTCAGACGGTGAAAAAGAAAATTAAGTTATCCGGGTTTTTAACGCGAGGTAAGTGGATTCCGCTGCCGGGGTATCACCTGGCTTTGTCGTTTGCACATTTCACTGGATCGTTCCTTCCAAGTGAATATACGCCTTGCGATTGGACCTTAATGTAATTTTCACTTCGATTTTGATGTTTTTTTTATTCGGATTTTATAACTTTTTTTTAACTTATGACTGTATTTTAATAATTTTTTAAGTTTATTCACACAATTCGAATGGTCATCTATGGTAAAGGGTCCAGTAAAAGAATTTGTAATTCCAAGTCCAGGAAAAGAAGGACGAAATTTGCTTAGTAAAAAAAATACTATTTGCAGGCATAAACACTATTCAACCTTATATAATATCAACATTACCAACATTTTAAAAACTTATTTGGCTTTACCTCCTTAAAGATCTTGAAACTGAAGGCATCCACAAGGCACGTACAATCCGAATACCTTGGCAGAATTGAAAAGATAATCCTCGGAACTGCGAGACCATGACAACCGAGTACTATTTCGCAGTGAAACTGTAATTTAAATAGTACAATTATACTAGTACAGTAGTTGCGAACCCAGCCTGCATCTGTTCGAATCTGTTAACGATTCATCATCATCATCATCATCAGCCTATAGATGTCCTCTACTGGATTAGAGGCTTAATATATTATTTCGCCACTCGAGATTTCAGAGATGTAAGATGATCTTGACTGGTGACGCAATCTCCAGGTTCAGTATAGGTAATAAATAATTTATAATAGTTTAAAATAACTAAAAAAATATGCTTTCAAAGTAAATTCAATTAAGAAATAGAAAACAAATTCTATTGAATTTGAATTAAAAATAGTGTAAGAAAAAATGATTTTATTGTAAAAAAAGCGTAAAGAAGTATGGTATCAATAGTTATTAATAATATCCTGAAAAGCGCTCCATGCTTTTTTTTGCAATAAAATCACTTTTTCGTGCACTATTTTTAACTCAAATTTATTTTTCATTTTTTAGTTGAATTTCAATTTTTCCTATCAAATTTTTTCAATTTTTCAAAAATTTCATCTGCATCAGTCGGTAACTTATCCGAGAAATAGGTGATCGGCGCGCCTGTTAGTTTCCCTTCTTGGTCTTGACACTCCGGGTCTCAAGAAAACAAAAAATCGCTAATCCTGATTATTCTAGTAAGGATAACGAATCAAATTGTTTAAAATATTGAATTGTCATCGGTCCTTAATTGTTATCCCAGATCTCGAGTTAATCCGACGTTTTGAAGGGGGTCAAAATCATCTTCAAAGATTCCGTTACATACTTACATACATATGAAGCTAATAAAAGCGTATTAAAAATACTTCACACATTCTGAAAGTGTGACGGCCTATCCAAGATAAGATACAATACAAAGTTTACATTGCGATTGAATTTCTCGAAAACGATGATAAAATACAAAGAATGGAGAACGATTTAATACAATTAAAATGTCAAAGCTCATGTTCATTACCTAAAGCGACGCTGTCTCTCAGAACACGAATAAAAATATTTATTTTCGCCGAACAACAAGCACAAATTTTAAGTTAGATTAGAGAAGAGATGTCCAATTAGCTTGTCAGCTGTTTTGTTGAAAGAATAATTGACTGAAAAAGGTTTCATAAAATTCATTATTTAAGTAATAATTTTTTTAGGTTCACTTTTTGAACGAAATATAAACATCCGGGAATGAAAGCCGTGTTACTTCACTTAATTAATGGAAGATAATGTTACTTTTTCCTCGAAAAGTATTTTCAGGAAGCTCAACTTAAAAGCCTTGAAATTTTTCTTAGTAAATCATTTTCTTTTTTGAAGAAAGGCTCAAAATAAAATTACAAATACAAATATGTACTACGGTTCAACCAGCAAAATAAGTTTTATTTTTTTATTTCATTACGCAGCATTGAAAATAAACAGACCCACACTTTATATATATGATGCTGGAGAATCCTTTGAGAATTTATCATTTTAACTAACACATCTATCGTGTATCTACGTCTGAACAAAAACGGCTTCTTGCGTGATCCGGTCACGCACATTATACTGAGACCTTAGAACTCATATCTTAAAGTGGCATTTACGTTGTAGATGTCTATGGGCTCTGGTGACCACTTAACACAAGGTGGGCTGTGACCTCGTCCACCCAACTAAGCAATAAATAAATAAAAAACGTATCGAATAAAGAGTGAAGAATCCAGAGAGGGTTTTGTTGCAAACCGAAGGGCCGAAGGCGGTAGATCTTACGGGTACTTGTGCGATAACTGGCAAAATTCCACGTTCGGCGATTGAAATCCAGGATGTTCTAGTTTAATATGAATACGGGACCCTGATATCAGAGAAATAGATATAATCAAGGCGATTCACATAAAAAATACGAATTTGTGGCGGGTAGCCATCATACAACGCAAGATAATTGACAGATGCCTGAATCTCGCTTACGACATTTTCAAGATAAAGCGCATATATACAAGTTCCGAACAACAAACTGGTGACTGAGATTCAGGCATCTGTCAATTATCTTGCGTTGTATGATGGCTACCCGCCACAAATTATTAAACGAATCTAAAACACTATTTTTGAATCCCTAAGCAATTACTGTTAGCAAAAAATTTCTGAGCACGGTAATAAAATACAAAAATTGTATTGTTTTTTTTAAACACACTGACAAACATGTCCTTCTCCGATAGTAAAAATATCTAAACCAAAATTAAGTCATGACGTCATTTAATCTCTGACCTGTTTCGGTTAAATGATTAATCTGTAAAAGTTACGTTTTAAAACTTTGTTCTGATACTTTAATCAGTTGAAACGTCATTTATCACTGAAGATGACGGCCGCTGACCGTGGCTTCCAGAATTTTCAGTCAGTTTTCACATTTTACTTTATCAAAAACGCAATCGTGCGTTTCTTTCGAGAGATTGCCATTCTAATAGAAATTTTGAATGGCCATAATTACACTATCAATGATTTTTTTTTAAAGGGATTTTATGACCTGGTAACTGAGACCTTTAAGTCATGTCTTATTTTAATTTATATTCATATTTGTATGAAAAATGATATTATGGAGTGAAATGAAATGAAGAAGATTAATTTGAGACATTAATCAACTGGGATGAAATTAAATGAAATGAAATGGGATAATATATAGTCTCAGTAAAATGGTGGTCATTTACTAAGATTTTTTCAGTGGACTTTTTGGAGGATCCCGAGAAGTTACGTCCAGCGGCTTTGTTTCATTTTCCCACATTTATGCACTTTCACAGATATTAAACAGTTAATAAAGCACCATTATTACACATTTAAACCCGAAGAAACACTAAATAGACAAAATAAAACAAATCACAGAACTTCACTCCTCGCGTTCCCGCCAAAAAGTCCTACACTATCAATGAGCTCTGATACCAGTGTGGCGTGGGATGGAACGAATATTTACCTACACTAACAATAAGTTATTATAGCAATTGTCCTCAAAACCCTGCAAAAATATTCGCTAGAAACATCGTTTCAAAAAATCACACTGAAATGTTTTCGTCTACATTTACAATAAAATAGTTCTCACAAGCACCCCAAATAAAGATAGACCAAACATTTACCCAAAAGACTAAATATATACTCAATAACATTTATTTAACTAATTAATAGAAAAGTTAGACATCTACCATAGATCAATAATCGCTTGAAGTGCGTGTGGTATGAAATGAGCTTAGAAGTGTATTGCTGTTATTAGTGGCGAACGTAATTATCGTTACTAGTGGTCCCCCAGTAGTCGAAGTTCGACTATAATCAATTGAAATTATAAGTTTGAACATTCTTTATTTGTACACACTGTTAATATAATACAGTAATTGCGATAAGATATAAAAAATGGCGAGCTTAACTCAACAATTGAGTTATCTACCAGCTAACCGTTCTCAAAGAAGGAAAGCTTTACATGAATGGGTAGATGAGTACAATCTAATTAGTTTAATTATTGATACTATAGACAATAACAATAAAAATAATAAAAATAAACACTAACACATAATATATCAAACTATATACATACAACATTACTAGGGTTCTATGGCCAAATCATATTACATTTCTGTAATCAAAGATTTCGTCAAGACTACGCTATAGACAAATAATATGAAAGACAAACAATACTAATATATTTTCAATTTAACCCCAGACTTCAAAAATAACAAAAAAATTGAACGAGTATATTTGTGGTATATACCTATGCGTGTGTGTGTGCTAAATACATGGTAGTGTGCGCAGTATTTTTTTTTTTGATTTAATGTATTTTTAATGCACAATTAAAACAAAATATTAATATTCCGGTGTTTCCCGAGCGCTATGACATGTCTTTCTTCAAACGAGGCTTGTGGAGAGTATTAAACGGTAGGCAGCGGCTTGGCTCTGCCCCTGGCATTGCTGACGTCCATGAGCGACGGTAACCACTCACCATCAGATGGACCGTATGCTCGTCTGCCTATACGGCAATAAAATTTTTTAAAAAAAACTGCACTTCTTCTCTAAAGTTTTGTAAAATTTCACACTCCTCCGTCTGTGCAATTTTCGTAAAAATGGGTACAAAGTTTTTCTTCACGTATTAACTAATATATAGATAAGATCGTTTTCTAGCTTGTAACTAACTGTAAGACAATAAAAAACGTAGCCCCTAAAAACAATCGGGGGGAGCCAATTGCCTCCGACAAATCGTCAAAGACATAGATCGATGCAGCCTCGATACACTTCTCTCGCCGATAAACAAGGATAAGGTACGATATCGGCTCGTACAAAATTGGACTCGGTTTAATTAGTATTCTTGGCTCGTGGCGGATTTCTCCAATTAAGCCGGTTTCGTTTCGAGGCTCTTTGCTTATTATCAGCCAGATTTTATATGAGCATCAAGGTTAACTTATTAGCGCAGATTCTCGATCACCTAATGCATCTGTGTTGTTGCTAACAAAAAGGCGATTGTATTTAATTAAGATTGTATTAAGCACTAGGTGATCCGACAGACAGTTAGTTGTATTGCATTCAAAAATTTGTATACGACCTAATTTTGAATTTGTGATTGTTTCAATTTCCCGGTCAATTTATTTAGGACCACCCACATTTTCAAAATATTTACAGGTGGTCCATTCTTTCTCGTATGAAATGTAAATCTACGAACTGCATTAAATTTATTTTAAAATAGATTATAAATGGGCAAAAGACCTCACAGCTTTATATATTGTAGCGAGTGAGCAAGTCAACTCGCACATCTCAACGCAGCACCGAAATCATACGATTTTACGTCACGTCAGGTGATCCGAGTGCCGTGTTCAAAGCCAGTTAAACCACGCCCCCTGCAACATGTCGCCGGCGCATCTTATCTGTAGAAGTAGTAAAGACACAATATGGCCACGCTTTGATCTATTGTTCTTCAGGCGGAGGACATGTTGAAAGGGGCGACAACTCCTGCGCAAAATTATTATTAACTAGTTTTAATTTTTACTATAAATACGATTGTGCCGTAATTGTGATACAGACCATCTGGAATACTTCAATACATATACTCCTGTCAAGTCGAGCAACTTCTCAGAGCCTCATTTGTTTTGCTAACGAAATAGGCAAAATTGTTGTTTTTACTATCCACATAAGCTTACAACTGGTACAGTTCCTTAGTGGCAAACGCTGTTCTGCTGTAGATAGCACTTCCACCTCGTCGATCTTTGTCAGTAAAATAAAATCACAATAACTGTGCCGTGCCGTACGTGACAACCCTAATTGTAACTGATCGCTTCTTGAAGTTCAGTGCGGGGCGGATGTACTACAACTAAACAGAGTTAGCTCTTTTTGAAATGGGACTACGGTTTGTAAGATATACAGACAGTGTGTTAAATAATCTATATATAAGTATATAAAAATGAATTGCTGTTCGTTAGTCTCGCTAAAACTCGAGAACGGCTGGACCGATTTGGCTAATTTTGGTCTTGAATTATTTGTGGAAATCCAGAGAAAGTTTAAAAGATAAATATGAACATGCTCAGAATTAAATAAAAATAACAATTTTGCTTTTCCTTTGATGTCTCACCCGTCGGACGGATTCCTTTTGTTTGTTTTAAGTTTATATCATACAAAAGTTTAAGTCTTATCGATTGAGGCACTACGAAGTCTGCCGGGTCAACTAGTAATTTATAATTATTTTGAAATACGTAAGTTACAACAAATGCATAGTAAAGGCTTTCATTCAATTTTTTTCTTAGTTGGCTGGACGAGCTCAGGATGGAAATGATATAATGTTATAAAATATTTCCTAATAGGAAGAATAGCCTAGGTATTCTAATGGGGTAATAGTATATAAATGTCAATATCCATTAATATGAAATCACCTGGTTCAAATCATGTCTCCATCAGATAGTAGTGAAGTCAATAGTTTCCTTTCAGACATTCATTCAAATTTTAAAAACTGTTAGTATCTATGCCTTAGTCTTTATTCTGTTTCTCATTTTAATTAACTTATTTATTTTGTTTTAGCGAGGATGAATCGTTGCGACAGACGTTTGGTGGCATGTGCGCTGTTTGCAATCATCGCGGTGGTTGCAGCCGCTTCCTACGATCGCGAACGGCTGGAGATTGCGAAGCAAATCCTGGAGGAGGTCCCACTCATTGACGGGTCAGTGATATCTTTATTAAAACTATAAGTAACTAGCTGTACCCATCCGCTTCGCTGGGTATTTAAAATTAACATTATTATTTCTCACCCCCACAAAGAGTCTCATCATTGACGCCCCCGCAATTGGTGTAGAGAGACCAACACTCATATAAATATTAGCTTATCCATTAAGTATATGCATTTTCTACATGAATACCAAGTTTCAAGTCAATCCGATGCATGGTTCAGTAGTTATAACGGAACATCCGTAAAAACTACCGTAGATTTATATATTAGTATAGACAGTGTAAAGGCCTACAAATAATAGCTTAATGTTTTTAGCGTACTAGTTCAGATTTTAACTAATTGTAGAATTTTGCTAGAGCCCATAGATACCAGACCGCAAATGCTGTCACCTTTACACACGAGGTGTCAATGAAGAAATGTTACGTTAATCTAAGCTATTGGCTTTCCTTGAAACAAATAAAATTTGATTAAAACGAGTAAATTAGGGAGCAATAAGCAAATGAATTTTCAAATTGTGCAGGCATAACGATCTGCCATGGAATATCAGAAAATTCCTTCGGAATCAAGTGAACGACTTCGAACTGGACACAGACCTGACCGTGGTGGAGCCCTGGTCTATCTCCAAGTACTCCCACACTGATCTTCCGAGACTGCGAGAGGGCATGGTGGGAGCTCAAGTGAGTATCGCTAACAATCACGTCTCTGACGCAAAATCATATTTGATGAACGCAGTCAATCTTTTTAAGCCGCTTTTTATAAATAACTAGCTGACCCGGCAGACATCGTAGTGCCTCAATCGATAAATAAAAGACCTAAACTTTTGTATAAAATAAAGTTCAAACAAACAAAAGGAATCCGTCCGACGGGGGACGCATCAAAGGAAAATAAAAATTGTTATTTTTATTTAATTCCGAGCATTTTCATATTTATCTACCTTTTAGACCTTCTCTGGACTTCCACAAATAATTCAAGACCAAAATTAGCCGAATCATTTCAGCCGTTCCCGAGTTTTAGCGAGACTAACGAACGGCAATTCATGTTTATAGTATATAGAAGATATTATGATGTGGCACTTAAAAAACACCGCTTTGAGCAATTTTCGAAAGAACGCCACTGTTATATGAAGCGGTCATGAACAACGCTTGTAAGAAGGGGCACATCTCGGCGGAACGTGGTTTTACGTTAAAATGGAGATGATAGAATCACCTCAAAACAAATCCTCAGTGCACAAGTAATAAAAAAACATAAGGATCGTACGCGATCGTGCCGTTAGCGCCCGCTGCTTTTTATTGTACAAAAATACTTGAGGAATATCCTGCTATTTGCAAATGTCTATACAATGTGATAATAATGCTCGCAAAAGGCGAGGACTTTTCGTGTACATTACGTTGTGAATGGTTCTGTTATTAAATAAAACAACCAGTTCAATAGTGCTATACTGACTAAGCGCTAACAGTGACATTGACATGTAGTCATACTAGAAGATAATTACGTACTGGATTGCTTCATGGTGTACTGATTCCGATCAAGCAATCAGATAATTCATGCGGCTGACGAAGACGGTTAGGCTCGTCTCGTTGGCTCCTATCACTACAATTACTAAATTGAAATTCAAATGCAAGCGTACAATGGCACACGAAGCTTGCGTCTGTGTTAATGGCCAATTAAATTGTGCATTAGATATTATTTAAGGGCTCATAAAATGAAAAATAATTAACGTGACACAACGTACATAATACAACCATCTTTTGTCCGCGACTTCGTCTGCGTGGAATAGTTACTTTGTCATAACGCTAAATTTTACCCGCAACTTCATTTACATAGAAAGTGAAAATATTTTTGAATAATAGTATGTTAAGGAGCTATTTAAAACTGCGATATCTTCTCATACTTCTTAAAATACTCATAGCGAGATACTCATTAAAATCAAGTGTGGGAAAATTTATTTAAAATTAAATACTTGTAACAGATAGCGTATTTATTTTTATAGGGATTAATATAATTTTCATAAAAAGACCTTCACAAATAATGCTTTATTTTAGAACAAATTTGGTTAGCATAAAAAACGCTAAAAACACTATAGTAAGCCAACCTTAAAATATAGACATATGCTGTTGCGAACTTTTTTTTTAGAACTTTTAAAGAGGAACAATTCTGTCATACATTATTTTAGTAAACTTTAACCGTTGCCGCAGCGCACGCAGCGGAACCTCTCAAAAGGGAAAAAAGATCTGATTTTGAAACATTCTTTATTGGTGCTCTGCTTGTGTGGTTGGTGTCTTAGCGTGATCGCCCACAGCCTATCTAATATTGAAAGAATTTTTCAAATCGGACCAGAAGTCCGGACCAGATCCAGATCCAGATCCAATCGGACCAGAGTTTTTGAGATTAGCGCGTTCAATCAAACAAACAAACAAACTCTTCAGCTTTATAATATTAGTATAGATTTCAGGATTATAGTATAAAAATCCAGGGAAAATGTTTATCATACAATAATTATTTAAATATAATCTATAAACCCGCACACAAATGTTATAAGCCGTATATAGCTGCCGTGACTATACTCGTAACGATCTGATGTCCCTAGAGTGCATAAACGCGATGTCACTGCATACAACTAGACCAGTTCAATCGGTATTACGTGCTTCCAACTCCGACGTATCGGCTTACGTTATTGTGTCTAGTGTCCGTGAAACTAACGATCGACTAACGATGGTACAAATTTGTATCCAACTACCTGTGAATTGTATTAAGATAAGCTGGACGTAGGCAGTGCTGGACCGGACTTTGCGGCCAGCCTTGGCGAGGACAAAGTCCAAAGGACTTCGGAAAGTTTGTGATGATATAGATTTTTTATAGCTTAAACAAGTAATTTTAATTGAAAATTAGAATTTATTGTTAGTTTTTATGTTGTGCAGGCCAGACGACATTGGCCTAGAAAGGGCTATTTTATACCAAAAGCTTAAGAATATCTCGAATGAGACGTCAAAATGTAGAATAACAGTAACAAAGACGAACGAATGTTTGGTTAGAGATATGGGTAAGATCATTTAACCGAAGAGATACAAATGGAACAGACCCACACTGGGTCAAGGTTGAAGAAGAAGTATGAAAACCATCAATTACTGAATACTCGAAGGAAATACTCGATGGCTTCTAAGTTTATCGAGCTTACATGGCTTAGTAGCTTTCTAGCGCAATCAGCGAAAGCTATGCTTTTTTCATTGCCAGGATTTTCTAAAAATAAACATGATCATAATATTACCAGCCGCAAATACATCCAATAAGTAATTAAACGTTGTATTTTTAGATTTCTACTGAGTTTTACATTAGAATCATTTTAATTTATTTCTTATTGCTTTTTTTAAATGCCGCAATCCACCTCCAAAACATGAATTCTAAATATAAAATACATTATATTATTTAATAAATAAAAAAGAGCCAAGACGTTTGTACCTACCCGTACGGGCTTACGTCCTCATGTGCGTAAGCGTTCCCTACCACCAAATACTAACTACTAAAATACTACTTAATAATACAGAATAAAACTGGTCATTTTTTACTTCTTTCAGAACGAACGCTATGACACAAACTCGCAACTCGGCGAACAAAAGCTTAGAAAGATATTACTTTGTGAAAGAAAACTTTATATCCTACTTTCACAGACGGATCCCTAAAAATCATAACCTTTACTTTTGAGCCTTATCTTTATTCACGGCTCTTTTTGAAATGAACAAATATTTATTCAGGGGGAGCAACCCTTTAAAACTCTCTTACAATACACCGTAAAACGAATTATTCTTATGTTGGCAGCAAAATATTTATGACCGACATAAATTTAAATTAACCCCGCCTTCGTGAAAAAAACAACGATCGCGTAGACGCGAAAGGGATTTTTACCGCTCCCTTAATCCGATTTAATATGGGACGGGTTCGTTGCTGCTAACCTATTGGGATAGTGTTTGAACAGATTCCGGATGCGAAAAGACGTGTCGTGATTAGACATCGGCGACCCACAGCACGGCTTCAGACACCTCACACACACACACATATTACTGGTGGGAGGACCTCTTGTGAGTCCGCGCGGGTAGCTATCACCGCCCTGCTTATTTCTGCCGTGAAGCAGTAATACGTTTCAGTTTGAAGGGTGGGGCAGCCGTTGTAACTATACTGAGACCTTAGAACTTATATCTCAAGGTGGGTGGCGCATTTACGTTGTAGATGTGTATGTGCTCCAGTAACCACTTAACACCAGGTGGGCTGTGAGCTCGTCTAACCACCTAAGCGATAAAAAATATATAAATATATATGTTCTTAAAAATTATCCTTCATATAAAATTTTATAAGAAAATGTTTTTACTCGTTAATTCAAAATAGAGTTTTTGCACATCGCAGATTTTGGTTTGACAACGACGATATGAACTACTATCTACTCCCATCTTCCTGAAAGTGGTTTACGATGTCACTATCTAGTGAGTACTATTATTTTTTTTTCCAGCTCACAGCCCACCTGGTGTTAAGTGGTTACTGGAGCCCATACACATCTACAACGTAAACACGCCACCCACCTTGAGATATAAGTTCTAAGATCTCAGTATAGTTACAACGGCTGCCCCACCCTTCAGACCGAAACGCATTACTACTTCACGGCAGAAATAGGCAGGATGGTGATACCGACCCGCGCGGACTCACAAGAGTAAAGTACCACCACCAGTAAAGTATCTAGGAGACGTGAGTAGCTTAAAGATTAGGTGCCTACTTACCGCTTATTAATAGGATGCAAGAGTGGTGTCTTGCATCGTATTGCTGTCTATTTAACTTGTGAATCATATTGTGACTGATTCGAAGCGAGTAAGATACAGCAATGAAAAACGGGTAATAGATCATGTATGTTTTCAAGAAACGCTATTAAATAAACTAATTCATGGCCCCTAGTCGCTGTATGACTGCGTCTAGGAATCCAGGTCCGTATAGTACAGGATCCCTGGTACACTTTTCATCATTTATTACTAACAAGCTAATTTTTCGTAAGTAGCTTCCTTTCGACTAGACGCCCAACTTTTTTTCTTACGGTAACGTTGGTAAATGGTAGCTTAGCAAGGATAAAACATGTTGATTTCACGAATTTAAAAAAATTATTACTAACCGAATTTTTCTTTGTTAATTATCGAGATAATTATCTAAACAACGTGAAAAAATATTTATCCTACAAAATATAAGGTTTTATCAGTGAGTCCCCCTCTCCAACATGTATCATAAATAAGGTCATGAAAAATAATTACTAACTAGCTGTTTTTTTTTATTGGTTAGCTAACATTCGCATAGTTTACCACCCACATTGTCCTACAAATTGCGTAACTACTGAACCATGCATCCGATTGACTTGAAACTTGGTATCCATGCAGAAAATACATGTACTTCATGGATAGGCTAATATTTATATGAGTGTTGGACTCCCTAATAATAATGACAGTAAATAATAATGTTAATTTTAAATGCCCAGCGAAGCGTGCAAGTACGGCTAGTAATTCATATTGCCATGTCTATGAATTGATATACATTTATATATATATTTAGTATTGCAGGAAATATTTCATTTAGTTACGGTTATTGCATTTCGTTTCATTCGGTGTAGACGCCGGAGACTCGTTCTCGTTTATATATTAAATTTCTAATTTAAAAAGACCTACAGAACTTGTTCAGTCAAAAAGTGTTTACTGAAGCAAAAATATCAAGGTTATTTCTGTCAAAGATTAATTTGATTATAATTTAGCTTATAAATTTCGGAGATGAATACAGATACAGTTTGAAATACGCCACTTGACGGAATCAAGGTCAATGCATTTCCGTACTGTTTCAAAATTTTGTTATTAGCGTAAGTGTATTGTGAGTTGCAAATTTGTGTTTTTTTTTTACCGAAACTTTACCATCGTTTTGAACCTATGGACAGCACCATGAAACAAAACAAGCTTTCAACATAATTAGTTGAAGCACTATCTGAAACGCTACAAAAAAGCCATAAAACCTTAGCTGGAGCAACTTAAAAGCTCCATAAGTCCACAGTATGAGTCGGGCTTTATTACTTTTTTATTGACATAGTTGAGCAGGTGAACGACCGCCCAACTGATTAAGAGTGCTGACCATTAGCTTTGACCAGAATAGTGGAAAAGTCTTCATTGCAGCTTAAGCTCGTAGATCATGGAGTAATAGAAAGTAGTGGTTCCCCAGTAGTCGAAATTCGACTGTAATTACTAATTTAAACTATAACTTTGAACATTATTATGGTTCTATTGACAAAAACTATTATAATTCTATAATCACAGATGTCGTCAAGACTAATAATATTAAAGACAAACAATACTCTCAATTTGACCACAGAAAATAAACAATAAACAAAACAGTTCATAGGCGTGTGTTTGTCAAATACATGATAATGTGCGTAATGCTTTTTGTATTGATTTAAAGTATTTTTTATGCATAATTGTAAAAAAATATTAGCATTGTGCACTTCTTCTCTATATTCTCTATAAATGTGGGAAATTTCATACTCCTCTGTCCGCATGATTTTCATTAAAAGGGGTACAAAGTTTTTTCTTCACGTATTAATATATAGATAATAAATTGAACCAAAATGCTATAATATAATTAAATTTAAATATTATATTACCATAGTATAATATAATTACACAGAATATATTATTTTATTACATGATTAACTATTAACTCATTTACTGAAGTAAATTAAGTTTAAGCTTAAAGCTGTAGAGATCCACTTCTTTAATAATGATTGTGATTTTTTTTAAAGTTGTATAAGCGTGTTGTTATTCAAATTTATGTATATGCATGTGTTTTTTACTCTAAAAACATTTTTTTTATTACTTAGATGTGTGGACGAGCTCACAGCCCACCTGGTGTTAAGTGGTTACTGAAGCCCATAGATATCCATCCATAGATATCATGCGCCACCCACCTTGAGATATAAGTTCTAAGGTCTCGAGTATAGCTACAACGGCTGCCCTACCCTTCAAGCCGAAACGCATTACTGCTTCACGGCAGAAATAGGCAGGGTGGTGGTTTAGGAAATATGTTGTCAACTATCATAAAAACCATTCACCACACCGGTACCTACCCATGCAGACTCACAAGATGTCCTACCACTAGCAAAAATATCTACAATATCTAAATTCTATCATATCCATAGCATTATTATAGTAATTTGTACGAATTATGAAATCAATAATCACATTTTTAGGAAAGTCGTAAAAAACGTGACAGACATTGACTTCAGAGTAAATTGCCTCAAAGCAATTCAAACGTTATCATTTATTCGAAACATAAATTCGGGACAACAAATGCTTTTTAACGTAAAATGACGGATTCTTTTCCGAAGTCGGTCAATACCAAAGGTGAAATTATTAAGTTCGAACATTTACTTATAAAGAAGCGAGTACTAAGACAAGTCGAAGAAATAAATGAACGCAGAATAACATTACCATAATAAACCCATCGCATTTATCAGCCTCAATTTATCACGTCTTCTATTTTTTTTCTCACGAAAAATATTTTCATATATTTTAAGCACCTTGACTGTCGCTGATAGAGTATAAACGCTTTCGACAGGAGAATTTGGTGCCGGCTTTATGTAATTGCATAGCATATAAAAGCAACTAAAACTGCATCATAAGATAACCATGGATTAAATCATAGCCAATCGATTTTTCGCTTCCAAATTTAAGTCCAAGTCTTACTGTGACATTAATTATAAAAACATTTTTAATTTGAGAACGTATATGTAAATATTAAGCCTGAAAAAGCTTTGAATACGTATTTGCCGTACGTTGAGGCATTCTTTCCCGTACAGCTTATTCAAATTCTTTCGCGATGATAGAGCCGTCTCTAGACATAGCGGAATAATCAAAATCACAAAAACTGCATTTCTACCGAGCGCTCTACCTAAGCCGACGACACAATACCCTCTCGTGACGGCAAGTTATTGGAAAATATTTTCTTTATAAAAGTTTTCACACCGCATATTTAAAATTTTCAATTTAAACGATTTCTTAAGAACGTTTGAACATTAATTGAACGTTAAAGGTCAAATTGAATAAAGATGAGTTAATATTGACTGTACTTATTTCATTAATAATTTATTATAACGCAAATTTTAACCGAATTCAAATACCAAAGAGAACTCTTTACTGAACAAATTTGAAATAATGTTTAAGGCTATTCCTTTTCGTAGCGTACCTTCTTGATTAGCAACGTGATTATATTGGAGCTCAAACACTGCAATTTTTCTAAAGGAGCCAAGCCACGCTTCTATGATGAGTGTATACAACTACATGATAATATTTATAAATTTGCATAATTACTGTCCGCGAAGCGTATTGTCGGCGCACGCGGTTAAGATCTTTGAAGTATTTGAAACGCGGGAGAACACACTTAAAACAGAAATTTTCGAGCTCACATCGCTAGATGGATACCAATTGACTTCTATGGACCCCAGTAACAACTCAACATTAGGTTTGCTGTGAACTTGTCTACTCCCATAAAGTATTATAATTATACGAGTATGACGGATTGACCCATTCAATTGTTTTTAAAATGATGACGTCAGCGTCGCTGATGCCATTCTCCTTATCATTGGCTTCCATAATGACAGTAGTTAAGACTCACTTTTCCAATGAATTCCATTTGTTGCATTTCAAGTGCACAACTATAAAACAGAGAGCTCCGCCGTGGTCGGCTACTCGGGTCGGAATGCTTTGTGTGACAATGGTCACCCGTAATTACAGTAGAAAGTGGGGGTAGCTTAGTTATGAATTCTCTTGAATACCGTCTTAGACAGTTGACATACGTAACATTGAGAACACAGTTAACCTTAACTATTTTTAATTAACTGAATAGTGATTTTGCACCGACATACCTATATATTATTTTCTTTAGATATAGATTATACGTTTAAACAGAAGAAATATCTTAGCAATTAATTTTAAAAGTATCACTGAATTAATTTCAAAGAACTGAGTCGGATTGAGGACTCAGTATCTTCCCTAAAGCTATAAATATACTTTTAATCCGGCCCTTTGTACTACATATTATAGAATCCGGTAAACTTAATCCCGTTGGTTGCTGTACACGAAACATTACCATAGATTTATTGGTGTTTTTTTTAAAGTACCACATTTTTGTTTATTCCTATTTATACCCTTTGAAGTATTTGCCCGCCAATCAGGTCCCGCACTATAACTCATGTGTATCCATGGTCCTTATCGGTGGTACCATAAGGTCTTCGAATAATGAGTTTCATTATTTTCGAGGGTACGCAATTTATCTTTGGTCTCTCAACGAGAACCACATGACAATAAGAATGAAACGAAAGAAAATAAACACTGAAACCGGACATCCCTGATTTTTGACCAAATATACGTATAGATCCAGTTTAAGACTCTGTTTGCAGTATAGTTCACCTCAAAGACAAAATGCAAGCGAGAAACTACACACAAAAGTTTACTTTCATAATAAACCGGCGTCCAAAATTCCGGTCTTCTAAAGAACTTTTTCCACTATAGTGGACAAAAGGAAAGGGACCTATACGACCCTTCAACTTTTATTTTATGGCCGGAGGGTTGCCAGACTACCGGATATTAGCCTGATGACTGACCATTTGTCAGGCCAGTGTTGCCAGTGAAGTGTGTAGTCTATGAATATGACGTCGATTTATAAGTTTGGTATTTGAAGTATTTATGATATTTATGTACTCTCTTCGTTCTCTGAGACTAATTATCCAAATTTTTTTTGTAATAATTTATTAAAATTTTAGTTAATCATCCAAGACATGAACGTTAACTTCAAACGTGAAGAAACTTACTTAAATGTGAAGCCACTGAGGATATTTTAGATATACAGTCAAACCTGGGTAAGCGAGAGTTCAAGGGAGCACAATCTCATTCTCGCTTATAGAGGTTTCTCACTAACCCGAGTTTCTCGCTAATGCACCCTCTGAATTTAATTTCGCGATTTCCCGGATTCAAACGCATTCACTATTTTAAGTTTGTCACTTAATGGCAGTACTTTGATTTTCCGTTTTAACATGATGCAGAACAGAACTTTCCTTCGCAATTGATTAACGATAAACTGAGTAAGTCCGACACAGGCACACGTGTTCATTCGAAAAGAAATCGAATAAATAACAACGTTATTTAGTTCCACGAAATAGAATAGGTTCAATATTGACGAGAAAACAATACAAAAACAATGTTAAGAAGTTCCACGAAAGTTAAGAATGGGTCATAAAATAGCAGATGTTAAATTTGTAATTTGTTTTGTCATTTGTTCCTCCTAAATAATATAAATAAATAAAGCTCGACTGTCGCTTATAGAGGTATAGATAAGTAGCAGTCTCACTTACGGAGGTCCATGAGGCAAAAACGACTCTCTCTTACAGAGGTTTCTGTTTCTCGCTAATAGAGGTTTTAGGAGCTAAAAATGACGGGTCCTGGCTATTGCTCTCACTTATAGAGTTTTCTCACTTATCCAGTTCTCACTTATCCAGGTTTGACTGTATCTAATAAAGTAAATAGGCCTGTTGAAACGTTTCCAAAGATCAAGGTAGATAGAAAAGCTGATACTTAACAAATTAAAATATAAAGATTCGCAAACTAAACGATAAAATTAACTGCAATTATTTAGTCCACTACATGCTATGCGTAAATTCCAAAAGACACGTAATATAATAGTGTATTAAAATCTAATTATTTTAAAAGTATTTACAGTAACTAAAACAACTCCGAACAAATAAAAAAAAAAACGTTTTATACCACATACTCCTGGTTGTAAATAAAGAAATAAAAAAATAAAATACAAGTACAGTCTTTAATTATTCTGGTAGTTATTGGTAATTATTTCCCAAAACTACATTATTACGGAGACTCACTTGCGACATATGAATTGGAAATTGACAGTGAATTAATAACTTACTTGGTATTGCTAATTATTATTAGAGAACAACAACTATTGATGTTGAACGATTGTTATCAGGCTACCGACGGACGAGTCCAATCTAGATCAAACAGAGCAAATGCATAGGTTATTACCGGGCGGTGACGACGCCGGCTATACAAGCGAACTCTATCCGGTTATACCATGAATAATTCAACCGGATAACGAACCTAGTGCACGACGTCATCAAGATTCCATTTGCTACAAGATTATGATTGCATTTCAAGGACATGATTGGAATTTCAATTTAACAGGAACAGTGTAATGCTAACAAAACGTAGTGAACTTAAGAATAAGATTCAAACTTATACATAAACGCTATCTGGTATCTTCACGGTTAGACTATTTCTATTTGGTATAGTAATCTTCGTAATACAAAGAAAACATGAGTCACGGATGAGTGAAAAGTAAAACAGTTCTATTATTATAATAATATAACTGTGGTATCCCGCTACATGATCAAAGGTCTCCCTCTAAATAAATATATGAGGAGGTTTAAAAAAGCTTTCTAACGTTCATGCATTCGTCAAGTTGTTATGTCAAGTGTTGTATTATATTTATATGAACGGCAATAACACAGAATACAACAAAAATATATAGCTTATATCTTAAGAATAGCAATGCTATTCACAGGATCCAGATACCAGATTTATGGACTTAAATAACGTGGTGAGGGCTGGTGGCAAGGGATATGTATAGGGGTATATACACCTGGTGTTAAGACTACAACGTAAATGCCGCCACCCAGCTCGAGACATGAGTTTTTAGGAAAATAACAGGAACCAATAAATTCTTAAGAGCAATAAACAGCATGTTTTATCTCATTTAAGTAATCTTTTAATCATAGGAATTTGTTCCTGACAATTTTCTCGCCATATTCCTCGAACTGCTTTTTCGTGACCCACATTTTCTTGGCGTCTGGGAGACCAGCGAAAGTGGCGCCGCCAAGCCAAGCTACGGCGTATGCTTCAGGAGATCCTATGACGTTAACTGGTGTTTGAGTTAGGTTCTCCACTTCCATTGCTAATCTCTCTTGTAAACCTGAAAATCATATAAAGTATTAATATATATAACATCAGACGTGAATAGGTATAGACATATCGCGAATATTTATAGGCGTAACACTTTTAAGTTGAAGTTTTGTTGATTAATCTTTTTTTCTAAAAAATCAGAATCAAAATTCAATTCATCAAAATAAAACTTTCAGATTTTGTAAGAATATTCATCTTTCTAATATAATTATCCCCTAGTTATATAAAAAAAATATTTATTCTAGTTAAGTCTATTATGTCTATTATGACTATTAGTTATTCTAGTTATATAAAAAAAACCATCGATGACTTGACAAATCAGATACTAGAGAGAAATTTCACATACTAAAAAATAACACAGAGAAATAACTTACCTGGAATCATCGCTAATCCACCACAAAGTACAATAGCGTCATACAAATCCGGTCTCAGCTCCGCATCGCAGACAAGCACAGCGTTCACCACTGCGTCCGGCAAAGGAAGGAAATCAGTCTTCTGACCCATTACCAGATCGGGCTGGAAGATCAATTCTGCAGCCAGGAACGCTTCCCGACAAACGTGAACCATATCTCCATCTGCAGTTCTGTGGTACTTCTCGTAATCACTTCGAGTCATCGAAGCGTCTTTGGTCACGTAAAGACAGTCCCTTTTAATATTCTCGATAACCGTTGCAGTATTCACACCTAAATCGATGCCTCGTTCTTCTAATTGCAACTTCAAATACTCAGACACCTGAGAGCCAGCCAAACGCGTTTCAGTGTGAGCGTACTCAATCCTGCCCCCCTGATATACTGGAGTCACTTCGGTAGTATCATATCCAAGGTCCACGGAAATCCCAGTCGTGTAACCAGAGCCGTAGACGGCTAAAACGGCCTGTGGCTGGATACACAAAGCTGGGACATTTAATGTCTCAAAAAAGACCTCACAGCATTTGAACCTGAAACAAGATTTAAAAAAACTGATAACAAAAATTTTGCGGATTTTTACATTCACAAAGTATATCAAAATAATTGTCCTGATCAATATTATTTTTTAGTTACATTTTATTTCCATAACATGTGATTAGAGACCGAGAAAATCGCCTTTTAGTTCAAATAACCCCATTTCACACTTCATTTGATAGTAAATAAATAGAATATGTTTGTGTCCAAATTTCCTTGAACATTTCGCGTCATTTTCCTTGAGCATTGGGCGATTCCGTAGGGCGGATCCCTTAAAGATTAAATTATTTTGGTTCCTTAATCAGAATATTTTATGCTTAAAGACGTTAATAAATCTGTTTTATCTGCTCATTAAGCTTCAAAATGACGTGCACCGAAGTAAGATATTCAACGGAGCCGCTCACAATTTGAAACTCAAAATTGTAGATGCGTCCTTGAATTTTCACAGGGCAGCTTCTTACAGTAGTGACACTTGAGATCATATACCACTTCAGTTATTACACTAGACTCACGCGGAAACTGATTCTTAAAGGCCATACTGTTTTATGGATGGAAGCTAAACAAATATTCTTTTATTCAAAAATTATTTTATCAGAAGCTATGAAAGTATTATAAAATCATAGATATAAATATTTATTTCTAACGGATAGCGCGGTGTATTCATTTTGCATGACATTTGTAGCTTTAGCTCTAAAGTTTAAGAGGGCGCTAATAAAGTTCTCTAAGAAAATATGTAACTAAGTGCGTTCACAAGCGATTCCTAAATATCGTAAACATTTTAAAACCTATTATTATTAGTTTACAAAAAGACTTCTCCCAGTTTGTGTTGAGCCTGGTACACTCATGTAAACAATCGCCAACTGCTGACTTGACTTAGTCAATCCATCGCCTGGGCAAACTTCCACGTGGTCTGGTGCCTTCTACTTTACCCTGAACGACAAGGTGCTTGCTCTATGGAGTAATTTCCTCGTCGGTAGATATATCCAAAAAAATATAGTATGCGCTCGTGCACAAGTGCCGAAAGACGCTGCTTACTGCCGAGTTCTTGAAGAGTGGAGATATTGGTGCGAAGTTTGGTCCATGAAATACCAAGCATTCGTCTCCAGCACTGGGAGGAGTGGTGATTTCTCGTGAGGTACATAACATCTGCCCACAATAATCATACTCACTGACGACCACGACCACTCTAATAAGAGTGACACGACAAAGAAAAAAAAGAAAATGACTGGTGCAATCGGGGGACACCGTCATCCTTTCTAATACCACTGAAAATCTTGGTTACATGTTAAGACTACTGTACGCTCTGCTGAGGTAGATCCTCAGCTCCAACCAGATCAAACGCTTACAGAATACCAACTTGAATTTTCGGTGCTCATTAGTCAAGGATCATTCACTTCACTCGGGTTTCCGAGTTTTTATCAAACATTCAAATTACCAGTACCTAGTATACTTTTAGACGGTTTTATTAAGCTCGCCTTTCTATTGTTCAGGCAATACACTATCTTATATAGTATAAACTTGGTTTCTTAATGAAAGCCCCGGCGAGTAAACAGCACTCAATTGAACGTACCAACGTATCTGACCTACACAATGGCAGGAACGAAATTGATCCGTGAAATATAGCAAGTGTTTTTTCTTCATCTGATTACTATTCAGAGGGCGTGAGGCCTCCGCAGGGTCGGCCCTATGTTGATATCTCGTATTTATAGCCCTGCTTGCTGTAATTTAATAGGGATGGACGAGTGCTCTTTGTTTGGGTCCAGGCCAGCCCTTTGTCTCGGCTGCGCAACTTAGAATTGATATGGCCGTTGCCTCAGGAATAGTAATGTAACTAAAATAATTTGCGGACACAACGTTGATGTATCGGAGATAACTCAAACATCCTATAGGTGTGAACGACTCCCAAACATTATTTGCGGAGAAGGTTCGTTATAAACCCAAATTTATTTACTCAGTAACTATGAGAATTCGCAAAATAGTCTAACTAGTATTTGTAGTTATTGGTATAAATATAATATTAACAAGCTTTGGTACATTGACCCTAAATCTCATTAGATTTTTGGCAACATATTGGCATTTGGCCCACTTTCAGTGGAACATAGAGACAGCGATTTGTTTAAAAAATGAAGAATTGTCATATTGTAACGGCTGTCCCACGCGACCAAAACTTACGTTTCCATTCATGGCCTGGTAAGATATTTATTTGTTATGTTATGCAGTCTCAAGTTCTTTGTTTCTTGTCTGCCGTCTTGTACTCCTGAGATTATTATCATAATAATAATATACCTAATATACATATAATAATATACCTAGCTCAAACGCTTCATGCTTACGTCATTATGTTTAGTCTTTTTGAACAATTTAGATTCGGTAATCCAAGGCTTACTTAACTACCAAACTGCAGAACAAATAGAAAATAATAAAAATTACTTTTCCTCCATCGGTGATGTGGTTGTACAGGCCAGTACCACGGCTCTATCCTCGGGTGCCACCTTCAACTCCTTATAGAACACATGATGCCAGATGCGCTCCATGTTATCCCAATGAACAATTCTGCCTTTCTCCACTGGCTTGTTCAGCTCTAAGTCTTCGATCTTGGAGACCGCGTCATCCCCTAAACGTTTATCGTAAAAGTACAGATCCAATCGAAACTAGATTGTTTCTAGAAACTAGAACTAGATAATCCGGAGATATATTATATAAATTACATAGCGGACAGGCAAGTACCCATATACTAATTAATTGTGTATTTAATACTTCTTCTAAATGCATGTAATAGCATTGTATAATAAAATCGATCTACATAAAAAATATACACTAAATTACTGGTAATAGAGTCAATTGTGACACGCGCAGGTAAGCGCCATACCATAAAAATATGGAGTGGTAATAGAAACAATTTTGTGAACGTAATTTTCTCTATGAACGATTGTCAAAGTGTGGTTAAGTTTGAATATCATAATATACTCTTGTTGTATGAAACCCATATAGGGCAGTAAGCCATAATTAGCACTTGAATACTCACCAATATACACGTCATATGACTGTCTCCCATAGCTCCCGTGTAGATAGTCGGGCCTTCCAACGACAGTTCTGAATATGGACACAGGGTGATTGTCACAAGCGAAACCAGCTTTTATGTTATAGCTACCATTATCTATTACGACTGCTGGTTTTTCAAAAGACATAATATAGGGATCTTGTACTCAAAAACACTGAAGTATACTATATAGGTCTATGCTCAAATATTATTAAAGTGTCAATGTCGAATTACATAATTCATTGTCGTTTTTTGAAAGATAAAGTCAATCGTTTAGGCAATAAAAATGTTGATTATATCCATAACAAAACCTTTTTAATTACTTTTTATATTTGATCTGCTATATTTGATTACTGGTGGCAAGACCTCTTGTGAGTCCGCACGGGTAGGTACAACCACCCCGCTCCTATTTCTGCCGTGAAGCAGGATGCGTTTTGGTTTGAAGGGCGGTGCAGCCGTTGTAACTATACTGAGACCTTAGAAGTGATATCGCAAGGTGGGTGGCGCATTTACGTTGCAGATGTCTATGGGATCCAGTAACTACGTAACACCATATGGGCTGTGAGCTCGTCTAACCCACCTAAGCAACAAAAAAAAATCTGCTCCTATTCGATCCGATTTCTGATTAAAGTGAAAGTAATTAAAATTATATAAAGGTAGTGATTTTTACGGTTTAATCTCCAATTTTATTATCATAATATTATTTCCAAGTAGTATTCCAAGAGGGTAGTCCGCACAAAAGGCAAGTAACGACGAATAACAGCTAAGTCATCCAAGACCACGACAACTATAAATTATTCGAACTGTCATAAACAATATTATATAAACAGTACAAAACGCGACACTAAACCGTAAAAGTAGTCTAAGACCCGCAAAATCCGAAGAAAATACCAAGTTCCTTTTCCAAAAACATACTATCGGGAATTAGGAATTTTTGTTTATTGAAATTAGGTAGTCTCTCTTAGACTAGTAAACCTACTTAGTAAACTCCGATCAGAAGGTCGATTACTAGAATATTATTAATCTTAAATTGTGGAGAACGTGACCAGTGGTTAAAAAAACGAGGCTTGTGGAGAGTATTAAGCGGTAGGCAGCGGCTTGGTTCTGCCCCTGGCATTGCTGAAGTCCATGGGCGACGGTAACCACTCACCATCAGGTGGGCCGTATGCCCGCCAGCTTACAAGGGCAATAAAAATAAATTATAATAGATTTTATTTTGAACAGAAATGATACTTCAATATTCGAATTTGAAACATTTGTACCAAAGAATTACGTCACGCTACTATTATTACCTATGATAATGAAATAAAAGAAACAAAATTGGTTTCTAAGCCAATTTTATTATCAAAAAAATAGATGCTTGACTCTGTCAGAACCGTTATCTTCGTATTCTTCTTTACTCAACAAAAAACCGTTCATAGTACTCAGAGAGGCCATAATGGATCCACCGTTCCATACAGCAAACTGCCTAGTTGTCATGGCGTCGACGAGAACCTTCCAATTCTCCGAGCGTTTCAACAACTTCTTCGTCAGTTCTAATTGTAGCCGATCCACAATTCCAGGAAACATAGTGGATCCACCAGCAATCACAACATTCTCGTAGAAAGCACGCTGGTAATCCAAATCACAATTCTCGATACTTTTGCATAACAAATCCACCAAACTCGGACATTGGAGCCCACCCAGATTCGGCCGGAACATCAACTCTGGACATTGAAAACGTTCTGGCCCTAAAAATATTTCCTGTCCATCCGGTAACGTGTAAACGTGTTTATCATCTCCAGAGCACTTTCCCGATTCCACTTCATCATCGTAGTCTAACGCCACGTAGCATTTATCAGACTGAAAATATAATAATGTATCTGGGACTAGCTTACATTTAATTCGACCTACCCTTTTTTTTTTTATCATTGCTTAGATGAGTGGACGGGCTCTCAGCCCACCTGGTGTTAAGTGGTTACTAGAGCCCATAGACATTTAGGACGTAAATGCGCCACCCACCTTGAGATATAAGTTCTAAGATCTTAAGTATAGTTACAACGGCTGCCCCACCCTTCAAACCGAAACGCATTACTGCTTCACGGCAGCAATAAGCAGGGTGGTAGTACCCACCCGTGCGGACTCACAAGAGGTCCTACCACCAGTTCCTAATTTAAAAATAAATACCTTTATCAAAATCTTATTCTAAAACGTTAATTTTATTCATAGCTCAATCAAAAATTCATAGCCCCAGGCAACAGACTTTTTGTTACGATATTTAAGAGAAGCGAGCGAAATTGGATTACAGGTGTTTATTATAAGACAGGCTACGAAAAAATGTTTCGACAACCACGAGCAGACATTATTGAAAAATTACAAGGAAAATAGGAATTCGAATCGAACAATAATTGCTTTTCTTCAGAAATTTTCAAAATTGATTTAAAACTACACACTTTAAGTAAAAATCTAACAATAATAAACGTAATTTTGATCTTAACACGAACTATTGAAGAATAACATAAATACGATACCTTAATTTGATCCAAAATGTCATTATCCGCTTTAGTTGTGAAAGAATAGCCTACAGTCGCCAGTAATTTTTGTAAATGTCCAGATAAAGTTTCTCCGTCGACCGGTGACATAAACGTGGCATTCCTTAATGGAAATCCTTCAAAGACTGGGGCTGCGTATGAGCATGAGTACCCGCTCTCCCAAACAACTCCCGTAGTCCGACCGCTTGCAAACAGAGCTAAAGCCTGCATTCTTGCCAAGTACAGAGAGTTGATTGTGAATGATTCGAAGAGTATTTCTGTTATTTTTTCTCTGAAAGATAGTTAATTAACTACTTAAAACTACATTAACTGCGTACGTATATTTTCATTCACAAGCCCTTTGAAATAAAAGTGCCCTAATTTTATTAGAGAAGTTGACACTTTTTGCGACGATAGTGTAATTTAAAACGCTATCTTAAAACTATTGGTTCTGTTTGCAAATTTTTTTTTTTTTTTTTTCCCTACCTATGCTGATAGCCTTGAGAGGCTATTTCAGCTTCACCCTAACGTTAGTAGGTGAGCTCGCGGGGCTCAACCGGAGAGTTGCTAACACTGACCCTAGCAAGAGCAGTGCTTCGCAGAATCTACCACCGGATCGGAAACGCGACCCACTGAGAAGATCCGGCGAGAAACTCAGTGGGCTGTGTCTATGGGTTAGTTCGCTCGTCGAGCCCTTCGTCGCAAGCGACGGGTTCGACGAGGACGGTGACCGGTGCTTGTGGTGCCTAAAAGCACCGTTAATGGATCAGGAGGATCCGTAATGACGTGCTTTGGGCGACGTCGACGGTTTACCATTCGGTCTACTGGGTCGGGTATGTAATTTCCAGCGGCTACGATGAGAGGGTTCTCATGTCGTGCCGCCTTCTCAAAATGGCGCAGCGATGCCGACTGTAGATACTTACTAAAAGAGTCGAGCTCCAGGTCGTCGTGGAGATCCACATTCCTAAGGAACCAAGGCGCTCCGACGGCTATCCTGCAGAATCGTGATTGAATAACCTGAAGGGATTTCAAGTTGGTGCGGGCTGCGTGAGCGAACACTACGCTTGCATACGTCATGACGGGGCGTATACAAGTTTTGTAGAGAGTTACCTTATTACGGAGGGACAGTTTGCTTCGACTACAAAGCATTGGATAGAGTCGTCCTAGAATAAACGCGGCGCGGTCGCGTACCGTTTTTATATGGGGACGGAATGTCATCCCTCTGTCGAGGGTGACGCCTAGATATTTGACCTTCGAGACCCACGGAATGGGCTGGCCAAAGAGAGTGATGGGACTAACGGCGGAGGTGTTTGCGCGCCTACTACGGAGTGGGATGCTCGAAGTGATGTTCGGAGGGCGACCCCTTTTGAAGAGCACCGCTGCGCTTTTCGTGGGGTTGATGTCTATTCGCCACTTCCGGAACCACTGTCCCAGGGTGGCTACTGCGATCTGGAGTCGCCGATGAAGCAGCGACATCTTCCTACACGAGTAGTAGATAGCCGTGTCATCGGCGAAGAGCGCTAGATGGGTCTCCGGAGACCGGGGTATATCATTGATATACAAACTAAATAATAGCGGGGAGAGCGCGGAGCCTTGCGGGACTCCGGCGGTCAGTTGACGGGGACGAGAACGAGTTCCCTCTACTCGATATCGAAACGAACGGTTCGACAAGAAGTCTCGTATGATGAGCACGAGTCTGTCTGGCACCCCCATGTTGTATAGTTTATAAATTAAACCGTTGTGCCAGACTTTGTCGAACGCCTTCGCGATGTCGAAGAAGAGGGCGCCGGTCGGGATTTGTTTACGCCTATTTAGTCCTATCAGAATGTGCTCCGTGAGGCGGTGCACTTGTTGTACGCACGAGTGTTTTGAGCGGAATCCGAACTGTTCGTCTATGAGAATTTTGTTCGCGGTAACAAAATCCCAGAGGCGTTTCCTAAGGAGCCGTTCGTAAATTTTTCCTATCGTCGAGAGGAGACTAATCGGACGGTAACTAGAAGTTTCGTTTGTCGGTTTGCCCGGCTTATGTATACCGATAACGTCCGCTTCTTTCCACACCGCGGGAAAGATGCAGTGCGTCATAGCGGCATTTAAAATTGTAGCCAACATTGCTATCAGTTGGACTGGCAAGAGTTTAAGCGCGCGGTTGTGGATGCCGTCGGAGCCGGGTGCCTTCCTAGGTTGTAGGTTGTGGATCGCGTCTCTAACTTCGTCCGTGGTAATGGGGGGTAACGCGTCCGAGGGCGGCAGGGAAGCTCTGCGCTCGACCTCCCTGTCGACTAACTCGGTGTGTTCGGGGTCCGCGTGTTGAGTGCTGGTGGTGCACTGCTCTTGCAGTGCATCGGCCAGCAGCTCAGCCTTGTCATCGTCATCGAATGCCGGTGGTTGGCCTGAAGGGCGTACGAGGGGAGGCATAGTAGCGGTAGTTTCGGATTTGAGAGTCCTAGCTAGTCGCCAGTATGCTTGGTGGGAGGGCGCGAGTTGTTCTAAATAACTATGCCAATTATCGTTACGCGCGTCGCTTAAGCGGGAGTGGACTTCGCGTTGTAGACGACGCATCCGAATCCGGTTTGAATGCGTGGGAAGACGATCGTAGGCCCGGATTGCCGCGTTCCTAACTCTTAAGAGATTCCTAAGATCGGGGGACAGTCTGATGCGGTGGAAGCTGTCCTCCACATCGACTTCTTTAGAAGATCTAATGATCGCGGAAGATATGTGATCGGTAATGATGTTTATGGATTCGACGGTGTCCTCGGGGGATAGATTCGAATCCGGGCCGTAAGGGAGGATTGGCGGAGCGGTGTCGGCTAGGCACGTGCCCAGCTTATTCCAATCCACCATGGTCCTCGTAACAGTGACTGGGTTGTGGGGGCGACCGAGCTGCATAACGACAGGTCGGTGGTCTGAGTCGAGCTCTGACATTGCTTCGATGGAACGCAAGCGCAGAGTTACGTTCCTAAGCAATGCCAGGTCTATAGTGCTCGGACGGAGCGCGATGTTATACGGATAACATGTTGGAGTTGGGGGACCGACTATTTCAAAGGTGAGGTCGTCTATAAACGCGTCGAGACGCCTACCGTTAACGTTAGTACGATGGCAGTTCCACCTAGTGTGGTGGCAATTTAAATCGCCTGCCAGGATGACGGAGTCTCCCATGCCGAACAGTGACTCGATGTCACTGCTCAGAAGGGGCTTGTCCGGGGGGAGATAAACGGATGCGATGACGATCGGCTGGTGTCCCGTCAGCGAGATACGGCACACTGACGCCTCGATATGTGAGAGCGAGGGAGTATCGAGAGGGACAACGTGCAGGGCCCGCCTATAGTAAATGGCAGTCCCGCCTTTGGAGGCGGTGAGTCTGTCATTCCTAACCATGACGTAATTCGCGACTTTCGGGTCGCGACGCGAGGGCTTCAGACAGGTTTCCTGCACTAATAGAATATCTACAAGATTATCGCGGAGGAATTCGAAAATTTGATCGCGTTGCCGCGCGAGTCCGTTAGCATTGTAGAATGCTAACGTAAGGGAATACGGTTTTTCTCTACCTTTTTGCGCCATTGATTACCGGTAAAGATTTTATAACGTACGCGACACGGACTCATAAACGTCCATGTGATCGAACGCGGCCGCGAGCCGCTGTTCGGGGGTTGTCGACCTACGGATAGCGTCAGCGAACGATCGCAGACGGTCGAAGTTCACCGCGGTGACGAAGTCGCGCACGAGCGCGAAGTCGTTGGCGGCAGAGGGTTGCGGGGGACGGAACGCGGGCGCGGGGCGAGGTGCGAGCAGGGGCTGAGGCGCGGGGCGTGTCGCGAGCGGGGGCGGGGGTGCGGTTTGTGTTCCCGCCTTCGTATACGGCAGCGGCTTTTTCCACGCTGAAACCGTGGGAACTGCAGCCGGCACGAAGGCAGGTTTCGGCACTGAGGGTGCCGAAGTCTTTGGGCCGACGGTTCGCGGAGCTGGGAGGGTTGAACGCTTGCGCGGAGCCCTAGGACATCCACGGTAGTTCGCGGGGTGCCCTTGCTTAAGGCATAGGACACAGCTTGGGGGTTCGGTCGCGGTTTCCCTAACACGCGAGCAATCTAGTGTGGCGTGGTCGCCGAGGCACTTTACGCAGCGGGGGCGCGCGTGGCAATTACGAGCCGAGTGGCCGTAAAGCTGACATCTGTAGCACTGCCCGGGAGTGCCACGCTTGTGGGGGGCTTCGATTGAGATCCCGGATAGGCCGCAAATTGTCGTGAGACATGCGATCTTCTTTTTGGCCTCCGGGGTGGGTTCTAACGCCACGAGTATCATATTATAGGGCTGTTTGCCCCGCCCGCTGTGCATCCGGTGCACACTAACTATCGGGAGGGCCTGAGCGGTCAGATCCTCCTTTATGTAGTCGATGTCGAGTTCTTTAGGGACTCCGCGTATCACTACGCGGAGCTCGCGGTCCTCCTGAAGAGCATAGGTGTGGAAACCTATGTTCTCCTTTCGGAGGTATGCTGAGAGGGCCCTATGGTCGCCCGGCGTTGCGACCTTTATCTGAATCCCATGCGCGACGTTACGCGCATGGGTATAATTAATTTTATTTGCCTGAAGGGCCTGGGAAACGCGGTTCCACGCAGTTTTTTCCTGGAGAATCAGCGGGGGCGGGGCAGCTGCTTTAGGAGCGGGCGCGGGCTTGGGACGCGGCGGCGGGGTTACGCGGCGAGCGGAGTCCGACTCCGGTGTCACGACTACCTGCGGGCGGGAGGCGGTCGCGGATTTTGTCTGCTTCGTCGTGGAGCTCCGGGACTCCACGGCGCGAGTACGCTTTTTACCGCGCGTTACGGTTTGGAACCCATCCGAAGTTCCAGGCTGAGGGCTTGACGCGGATTCGAAATCCATCTCCGATTCGGTATCGGAGCCTGAACTTGAAATGATCGAGGTCGCGGCGGACGTAGCGCGTGATGACGTAACCGACGCGGGCGCGGGGGTGGGGGTAGCGCTAGGCGCTTCGTGAGTCGCATCGTTGGAACGTGCGCTCGAACTTAACGCGGCGGCGGGGGGCGCGCGGCGTGCCTCCGAGGCACGGTTGAAATACGCGGCGACGGACGCGGGGGGGGAGGGATTGCCACGGGAGGCCCTATACGCTAAGTACTCGGCCCTAATTGACGGGTACCTATCCCGGAGGAACCCGACAATGTCACTAGCACTTTCACTGATACAATCTTCACTCATCTTGCTGTCTTCTTGCCCGGGGGGGGCGGCCCCGGGACTTTTGTTGAACTCGCCGAAAGGCGAGGCCCCGGATAGGATTTGTAACCCCCCTGTGCTGCAGGACAGCAAGGAGCAGGGGGGGGGAATGCCTATGCCGTGAAAACGGCAATCGGCGGGGAAAAGGAAAGGAACCCGCTCGGGCTGTATAGTGCTACAGCAGGCAGAATCGCGAGCGGGGGTCTAGTCTTGAAAAAGACTGTTGTTTTTGGGAAGGGTTAGGAAATCGCTAGCCTGTGAGTGCCACAGGAAGCTGAACGTAGCGATTGGTTGCCTTGAAAAAGGCAGTTGGTAAGGGTGGGTTCGCGGTTACAAAACTTTAGCGCACAAAAATGGACCTCGATACGCAGATCGCAAGCGACCAACGGATCGGCACGTCCGCACTACCGAATTGTACGCACGATGTATTCACGGTCACTACACTGTCGAGCACAACTGTGAGTTCAGAGACGCGGCTCGCAAGCGGGCCACGGATCGGAAAGCACGTCCGCGCACGACCGAGTCGTGAGCGAGAATGATTTTGTTTGCAAATAAGCGTTAAAGTTAAATATATAATTTCGGTAGGCAATGGTTTGGCTCTGCCCCTGGTATTGATGAAGTCTATGGGCGACGGTAACAACTCACCACCAGGTGGGCCGTATACTCGTCTGCCTACAAGGGCAATAAAAATATATTAAAATAAATGTAGTTTAATAACTTAAAAAAATACGCATAAATAGCAATTTGTTGATGATACTAGTGACGATATTAGGGCGACATTATTGTATTATCATCATATCAAAAAGACCATATTTGGCATAAAAGGCAATTTCTGACTTGGGATAACAACGAAAACTACGGATTCAAAACTACGGATATAAAAATTTAAACAAAATAAAAACGAGAGATTAAACTGAACACTACAAAGGCAACAAACATTATTTCGATGCACTGTAAATAATGTAAAGTGAAAATGCAAATAATGTAAAGTGAAAATGCAAATAATGTAAAGTGAAAATGCAAATAATGTAAAGTGAAAATGCAAATAATGTAAAGTGAAAATGCAAATAATGTAAAGTGAAAATGCAAATAATGTAAAGTGAAAATGCAAATAATGTAAAGTGAAAATGCAAATAATGTAAAGTGAAAATGCAAATAATGTAAAGTGAAAATGCAAATAATGTAAAGTGAAAATGCAAATAATGTAAAGTGAAAATGCAAATAATGTAAAGTGAAAATGCAAATAATGTAAAGTGAAAATGCAAATAATGTAAAGTGAAAATGCAAATAATGTAAAGTGAAAATTTGTAAAGACATAAACATGCATTTGCGTTAATCTAACATTCCGGGAATCGATGATTACCTTTTGATGGCAAAATTTGTGTATTGAAATCTAATGACAAGCATTAATTTCTCATCCGTCAAGTCAAAGCTTGTCAACTTTATCGTTGATGAGCCATTGAAGTATGAAGGTCTATGTGATGAGCACGGTCAAGTTTCACTTTGATGTTCCGAGACATGCCGATCTATCACTACTACCAATTATCGACTAGTGACTCACTGGTGCTTCCTTGGGCATAAAGGATGGATCGAGTGCACGACACTGCAAGCTTCTGGAGGTATAAGTAGGCCTTTATAGAAAATGTGATGCCAAAGCTTCTCCATCTCATCCCAATCTTGAATCAGCCCTTTGCTTACCGGCCAAGTGAGGTGAGAAATTCCTCTTTTTTGAATAGCTTCATTTCCACAGTAGACCTCTGGGAATCCGTCAACGAGACCTGATTGACGAAATCTGAAAAAATAAAAATTCTATATTATATTCTTTACTGGCGACCCGCCCTCGCTTCGCTTCGGAAACATTCAATTTTATTATTGATAGCTGAGTCCCGCGATGTAACCGCGATTATTGTCATACCGCGGGTGACGCTAGTCTAAAAAAGTAGCTTAAGATACTCCTTATATCATCGGTTACCTATCAGTGAAAGTCCCGTCAAAATCGGTCCAACAGTTCCAGAGATTAGCCGGAACAAACAAACAGACAGACAGACAAAAGTTGTAAAAAATGTTATTTTGGTGTATGTGCCGTATATATATATTCATATGCATGTAGTAAAAAGCGGCTATTTCAATATTACAAACAGACACACCAATTTTATTTATATGTATAGATAAAGAAACCTCATACCAGAGATACGGCTTGTGTCTCAAGTTAGGGGCATGCTTTTGGTACCTATGACCTCTGACAACCTCTAACACTAAGGCCGATAACAAAAACTAAACCAATAATAATAAAAATCAGAGAAAATTTACGACTTAAACGAATTACATAAAAACAATCTCATTTCATCGACGATCTAATCCGAGCAAGTAACTATCGATGACGTCATGAGAGCAAATCAAACGCGACAATCCGACAAATCGAATTCATTACAAGAACTGTATTATTTTCACACAAAGTTTTTTTTCTCAAAGACTTTTTATTTGAATAGAATATTTTACGCATTGTCCCGGCCGGACGATTATGCCAGTATTCAAATCCCGCAGGCTGGTACAACATTTTCTAAAGAAATATATTATTAACATGGGTTCATAACATCCGCGAATGTTTATAATTTGCGTATCGTGAGATCGCCTGCGTTAATACCAAAATTATTCTTATATCTACTGCGATGCAGATATGCGTTACCATTTCAAGTGTGTGTGTGTGTGTGTGTGTGTTTTTTATTGCTTAGATGGGTGGACGAGCTCACAGCCCACCTGGTGTTAAGTGGTTACTGGAGCCCATAGACATCTACAACGTAAATGCGCCACCCACCTTAAGATATAAGTTCTAAGGTCTCAGTATAGTTACAACAGCTGCCCCACCCTTCAAACTGAAACGCATTACTGCTTCACGGCAGAAATAGGCGGGATAGTGGGTACCTACCCGTGCAGACCTACCACCAGTAAAAAGTGTGATGGTGATGAACCTATGGCCTACTTGATATTTAGTGGTTGCCAGAATTTAAAGTCAGAACCACCCACACCTACCGACTTGAGGTAGAAGGCATAGAATCTCGAGGAATATCCACAGTAAATGACTAGGTATTTCCAATTAAACTGAACATGGACGGAATGCAGTTTCGGAACTATTAGTTACCAGTAATTAATTGAATATTCACTCCGAGGTCGGTCGGTCGAGTGGCATTTGAGTCGTGCCGTAATTGCATTGTACGGGCATCAATGTGTAAATACGACTTCATTACTAACAGTGTTGACAATGATCGGCGAACGTGGTAGGACATCTTGTGAGTCCGCGCGGGTACCATCAATCATGCTTATTTCTGCCGTGAAGCAGTAATGCGTTTCGGTTTGAAGGGTTAGGCAGCCGTTGTAACTATACTTGAGACCTTAGAACTTATATCTCAAGGTGAGTGGCGCTTTTACGTCGTAGATGTCTATGTGATCCAGTAACCACTTAACACCAGATGGGCTGAGAGCTCGTCCACCCATCTAAGCAATAAAAAAATTTTTACTCATTCAGTACAACCTAATATTAAATATCTGTAGTACGAATTACATTGCTGGTATTTTATTATAGATACGAAAAGCTACTACTGACCGATCCGACTATACCAGCAATGTGATGTGAAGTTTTCAACGCAATGGAAATACCCCGAAAGAAATTGTAGACTTAATCAATGGAGCGTCACAGAGGCAAGAGGCACTTTACATACGCGATCGATAGTAATCTATTAATGCTTAGTTTCTTTTTTTTTCTCTAACATCCTTCCACAGCGTTATGATACGATATTATCACTTTTAAACTAAGTTTTGATACAATTCCTATGCGGTATTCAGTCGTGAAACTGTAGCCTTCGCCTCGTCCCGAAGCGTAACTTTAATAAGATGAAGTGAGATAGCTGATATCTATCTCCTTATCTCATTAACTTGATTCTTCATACCTGCACGCTGCAGACTTAGTTTTGCTGTCACACTTTCCCTGACCATTTCCTTTCCGTTTACACCCTTCCTTTTTTGCATTCACTAACATTCGGTATCCTACGCTTTATACATATTAACTCAATATATCAGCTATTTGTGGAAATTGGAAAAAATCAAATGACATATTTGAATTGATTGTGGACACAAAGCGTGTTCATCTAAGCCATGTTTGCTGAACGAAACTGAGTTTGTAGAAATAAAAAGAAGTTTATGACTATACCTCCCGACGGTGCTCGGAAAGACTGCTCTTGGGAAACATTCTCCTGCGAAACCAGCCTTAGTATATTTGGATCCAATATCCAACACAATGCCGATAGCGTCGCCTGACATTTTGTTTCTAAGCCACGTAGATTTCAATAGAAATTAAATGATAATTTATATAAAAATATAGATTATAATATGTATACGGATACAAGACTGTCTGGTTATTTTTTGTAGAAAAAATTAATACAGTAGTGCGGTGTAACACTGAACCGAATAGTGTGTAAGGATATATTATCTTCAATTCACTAAAAAATTATGCTCATCTCTACGTTCTAAATCAATTATACCACAAATTATTTGTGAAACAAAATGATTTAAGCGATGCAAATTGCATCGAACAAAAGCTTTAGCTTATTGTTCAAACTGTTAACTGGAACCGGCTTCAGGTGCGAAATGTGAAGTGAAACTTTTAATTAAACGATTGATTCATTTGTTTTTGTGTTCAAACCGGCACATGGCTCCAACGGAGCGTGTTGTTTATAATGCCATATTGTAGCAGAACAAACAATTGATTATATTTGATAACAATTGATTTGATATAATTGATTCATTTCATTCAAATTGATTCATTTCACTGGATTGGTACACCGCGCGAAGTTCAGTTCCAAATGATTCTTGTCCACCTGATGGTTGTCTGGAAGAGATCGCTCTTAGCGATAAGACCGCCAATTGTACTTTTTTCGTATTTAATGTATGGCACTGTTTATTTGTTTTTTGGTGTACAATAAAGAATACTCTCTCTCTTTCTCTCTCTTTTACAAATATTAGATTTCGCACTTGTCCTACGGTACTATGTACTTCTCTGTAATGAGATAAATAAAAATATTCAGATTATAATAATTTTTTAGGTAAAGTGAATTTTCGTCAGCCGTGACCACAGAGACTATAAAATATTCGAAGCGACAACGTTCTTTGAATGAAAATTATTTTAAGTGCACGATCGAAATACAAAAGCAGTTTTGAACAAGCTCGCCACTCGCAGGAGCATGAGGAAGTTCCACAATTTCTGATATTAATATTCCTTACAGTTCTGGTCGGCGTTCGTGCCGTGCGGTACCCAAAACAGAGACGCCGTCCAGCTGACTCTGGAGCAGATTGACGTCATCAAGCGACTTGTCGAAAAATACCCTCAGCAGTTGCAATTCGCTACCTCCGTAACTGGTTAGTATAACCAATCATACTATAGAATACACAATGTAGAATTCAAATTAAAGTCAATATATATTATTTTTATTGCCATAGCCTACTACACGATCGTACGGCCCACGTAATAGTGAGTGGTTACCGTCGCCCATGGATTTCAGAAATAGCAAGGGCAGAGCCAAGCCGCTACCTACCGTAGCGTAAGCAAGTAGGTACCGTAATGTAGCCGCAAAAGCTTTTTTTAATCTGTATTGATTGCGACAAATTTCAGAATGAATGCAAAATCAATAATTCATGAAATACTTCTTCGTATTACCAACAATACAACTGTGATTTGTAAATATCAACTTGTAAGCTACTTCACTATATCTTCGTTGTTCGAGAGAGACTGGAAGATTCACGACGGGCCGTCGATGGACTCCAAGAGCTGTCGAGCACCAAATCGATCAACTATAAACAAAAATATTACATAAATACAGCGTTACATATCCTACCTAATCAAAAATACAACACGAGAAGCACACAGCATTTTAAATACTCTGATAGGGATCTGCATGTTTCTTAAATTCGTTATTTCACTTCGTGTAGATAGAACTGATTACTAATTGCCTTCATGTCTTCTTTGTAGCACATTTACAGTCGACACGATATGTCTACCATTTCCCAGAACCTTTCCAATAGTACTAGTCATTTTAATATCCATTTTTGCTATTTGACAACAACGTTCCCAATAGTACTAGATGTTTTGTGCCCCCAACGATTCTAGAACAAACATTAAAAAGCCGAAACATATTGTATTATAATGGCAGAAATTCCATGGAGAAAGATTATGAATTATATGATCGAAAATTTTGCTGTTAATAATAGGTAATAACTTTAGAATAAACTAATTGAGAAATAATGAGAAAAAATAGAGTTACTTGGTCGATCCTTCAGCAAGTATAAATTGTTAGCAACAATTTCATCATAGGAATAATAGGAAAATATTTTGTGCGTCAGATTAGATGCGTGACTTGAGTTTACCCCTTAAATGTATTGTCATTGAAAGCTCTTTTCTCATATTTATTTATATTTATTGCTTAAAAGATTTTACCTAAATCATGTAGCTTAAATAATACGTGCCAATTATTGTTACAAAAATCTTTTTGATTATAAAAAATGTTCTGTTTAGATAGAGCTAAGCGAATTCTTTATTAATTTAACGTATCAAATTAATTAGATACATTTATATTAACCATTAATTATGAAATGTATCTAACCTAATATTTTTCACAATAAATTATAATATATTTATATTTTCAATATATATATATCAAATGTATAAATATATGTATGTCTAGTAAACTTTCAATAAACTAGACGTAATAATTTAAAATACTCGTAATATTTACATCACTTTAATGTTTTAGTGTTATATAGCCTATTTTCAATTTCAAAAAAAAAACATAACACTTATCAAATTATCGTCCTGAAGGTTTTAAACGAAATCGACTCATATAAAGTAAATTCCATTGATAAATGTTTCAAAAAGCATAAATGGTCTGATAATTAATAATTCTTTTCTAGAAAAATATATTTTTTAAACCATTATTTTTAATAAAGCGCCGTCAGTCGATGTGCGTGTATTCCCAAAGAAAATAACTTGGAGCATCCATTAGTCAGAATAGCTTCGTTATTCCACTTCAAGACTTCAAGTGAGCCCCGGGGAACACTAAATTTCAATAATATTCTTTCTTATAATGATGTATGCGTAGTTAGTAATGCGTTTCGGTTCGAAGAGTGGGGTAGCCGTTGTAACTATACTAAGACCTTAGAACTTATATCTCAAGGTGGGTGGCGCATTTAAAACGTCTATGGGCTCCAGTAACCACTTAACACCAGGTGGGCTGTGAGCTCGTCCAACCATCTAAGAAATAAATAAAAAAGCTCATGTGTTAAAGTTCAACGGTGACTAATTCTATAGTCCTATCTTAAATCATATTGAAATAAGCAATACGCTGCAAAACTAAGCAAAACGGTGAACTCTTCGTTCTGTTCCTAAAAAGCTATAAAATAATAAAATAAAATAAAAGTAGATATATCTTGCCAAATATTTAAAAATATTATAGACGTAATATATCACTGCACTTATTTTGACACGTAAAGAGTGTGCTTTAATAAACAAGATATGTACGTATAGTTTAATAAAATGTCAGTTTCCCTTTTGAAATGTTCCATTGTACCTTTGTCTATGGCCGATGACAGGTTAAGTGACACATGTCAGAAATGTCACAATATTTCATAACTTCGGGTTATTGCATCGACCTAATACTTCAGTGGGTTATTGAAACTGAAGTATGAAACCTAGTTATTGAAGCTCAAAGTGTAGTTGGGATGTCATCTGACAGCTGTCAAATAATGGAATTTCATTTTTTTATTTAGAAAAAGATGTACTAACGACACATATTTTCAGGATTTACTATTACATTAAATGACAAGGATTAAAAAATTATGAATATCTAGAGATAGTTAAATAAGCTGGACTTTTTGGCGGGAACGCGTGGAGTGAAGTTGTGTGATTTGTTTTATTTTGTCTATTTAGTGTTACTTCGGGTTTAAATGTGTAATAATGGTGGTTTATTAACCGTTTAATATCTGTGAAAGTGCACAAATGTGGGAAAATGAAACAAAGCCGCTGGACATCACTTCTCGGGATCCTCCAAAAAGTCCACTGAAAAATCTTAGTAAATGACCACCATTTTACTGAGATTAGATTTCATCTCATATCATCTCATTTAATTTCATCCCAGTTGATTAATGTTTCAAATTAATCATTTTCATTTCATTTCACTCCATAACATCATTATTCATTAATTAAGAATATACATTAAAATAAGACACGACTTAAAGGTCTCAGTTACCAGGTCATAAAATCTCTTAAAGAAAAGATATATGAGCTGTGTAAAAATTTAAAGATCATCGGTGAACACGTGGATTTCGTCGTCCATAACCACGAAAGCTGTAAAGTATTCGAACTGTCGGAAATAATATCATAATGACAGTACAAAAAACGAGATTAAACCGTAAAAGTAGCTTTAATTATATTTATGATCCATAAAACCCGAAATAACACGTTAGTATCGTACTACTACTACACATTACTACACGTTGATACTACATTAAAATCGTTTATTCATTACCAGAACATTATTCGAAAATGACTCAATACCAATTTTTCTAATAAAATACGTACTTAACAAACGTTCACGATGGACTTCCACGGTGAAGGAATAACATCGTGCAATAAAAATCAAACCCGCAAAATTATAGTTTGCGTAATTACTGGTGGTAGGACCTCTTGAGTGTCCGTGCGGGTAGGTACCAACACCCTGCCTATTTTTGCTGTGAAGCAGTAATGCGTTTCGGTTTGAAGGGTGGAGCAGCCGTTGTAACTATACTGAGACCTTTGAACTTATATCCCAATGTGTGTGGCGCATTTACGTTGTAGATTTCTATGGGCTTCAGTAACCACTTAACACCAGGTGGGCTGTGAGCTCGTCCATACATCTAAGCAATAAAAAAACACGCAAATTTGCGTATTTTCTTGTGGCAGGGCGTATCGTGAGTCCGCACGGGTAAACCTCCAATCTGTAAATTTTTGCTGCAAAGCAGTCGTGCGTGTAGTGATTTGTGTTTTTTTGTTGTTGATAGATATCTTGCAGTCGCACGGTGCTCGCCCACGTAAGATAGCATCCCTGATTGGCATCGAAGGAGGTCACTCTATCGCGAACTCTCTAGCAGTCCTCCGGAGCTACTACCAGCTTGGGGTTCGGTATATGACCCTCACTCACACCTGCCACACACCCTGGTAAGTAAATAAACTCCATAAATCTTCATTTCAAAATGTATGTACATGCATATCGTAAATCTAAAGTTGTAGACGATTTCATCAACATCACAGTCAAAAATATTTTGAGATTTTTGATGTCTATAGGCTCCGGTAACTTGACACCGGGTGAAACGCGAGCTCATCCGCTGATCTAGGAAAAAATATATATTAAAGATTTATTTTTACTCAGTAAAAGTCAACCGGTCCTCAAAATTATCCAACTAATGTGCCCCAGAGGACCAAAAGATAGTTTCCCACAACATGCTCAGAAAAATGATCCTTAAGCACATAGTAAATTAAGTAGCTTTTCCTTTTACAATAATCATTTATATGACTATTTGATACTTGATGCCTGTAAGCTATTATTCGACAATAGCAAAGTTTGCTGAAATTTGGCAGTAACGGTGTGAAAGTGTGATAATCTTACAATCTATTGATGGGCGAAAGCAGTATCTTACACTAACTCATTCAAAACTCAAGCTACATAAATTATCAGCCTTAACTCAAGGCTTGGGGACTAAAAAATAAAATCGATCGCAATTAGCGATTCCATAAAAAGAAATAATAAACACACTCATACAATATTCATATAATTAGTAAAATTAGTAAAACTATTAAAGCAACAGTTTTTAAGTGACGAGTAAAATATATAGTAATATTTTTTATTGTATTGATCGTTTAAGCTCATGCGGTATCAAATTAAAAAACAGAGGCCTTGAAAACTTGGAAAACAAAACAAAAAAGAAAAATTTCACATTCCTCAATTTTTGTACATACAAATTTGTATGAAGTACTCAAACAAACTATCCTTCACATAAAATCAAGGATCAAACAAGACTCGGTACTGCACCAAACCCTTTCAGAACAATCTGCTTCGTTCCTCTTTAACTACATAAAACCGTAATCGCCAATAACCTTTAGCGTCCCCAAAATGGCCGCCATCCGGGAGTACGAGCGCCCGTTAATTACCGCCAGTAAATCCCGTCCAAATTCGTCTTGCCGTCCCGCTGGACCCTATACTGCGGGACACACGGATAAAAGCTACGATGTTACGTGAGCACTGAATTAGGACTCAGTGATGAGCGAAGATGGAAGCAAACTGCGGCTTCATTAACAACGTAGTGTTTTGTTTATTTCGATCGTGTTGTCAAACGAATTGATAATTTACGTGGTGGTTATTTCTAGGCTGCCATGATTTTCGGAGCCCATAGATAGCGGGCGTTCCATATCCATCTAGAATCATTTGTTTGAGATCTTAATTGAAACAAATAAGTATTCTACCCTATAAGTTGGAGCACGACTGTTTCGCGGTTTGTATATATGTAGGTATGTACATATTTTATGTATGGACAGAATATTGCTAACTACACTAGAAATGATATGACTTGATGGTTTGATTTTTATTCATTGTAGCTATTATTACATTAGGGTTTTAACAACCGCCACTAGGCGTATCGCTTCCTGCGTTTTGATGTCTTGTAAACAGCACGGGTAGGTACCACAATCTGGCCTATTTCTAACGTGAAACCGTAATGTGTTTCGGTTTGACGGGTGGTGCTGCCGTTTTATTGTGAAACTGAGACTCTTAGGACCTTTGTCCTTATGTCTATGGGCTACGGTAACCACTTGACACCAGGTGGGCTGTGAACTCGTCTACTCATCTAAGCAATCAAAATAAAAAATAAAACATCTACACATGATGCGGCGTAGTCTCCTAGTCATTTTTCCGGATAGATGTCGTTTCCATGTGTATATCGCCAATTATTTAAGTCACTAAATACTACCTGAATTATTTATAATGATGATGATTACTTCTCATTATTGCTAAGTCAGTTTCGCTGTCTCTCTCACTCAATACACAATTTTACTACAAAATACAAAAGAAAAGTAACGAATAGACCAGTTTTTGTGATTCTAACAACACCATTGCCTTCTGCCGGTTGAGAAACAAGCCCCAGAGCCGATAGGAAAACATTAGGTAATTTACAGTTCAAACGTATGAAAGAGAGCATTGCTTGAGGCAATAAGTCCTTTGTCCTGTCCTGTGTTTTCGGCGTAGCTTTGTACCGTCGTCTTTCCCATTTCCGTTGCAAAGCCGTACCGATTTAGGGGATTTTAGGACAGTTGTCTCTACAGTACTGGAGACTATCACGTTAAGTCGGTATGTAAAGATAGCACGGTGTAAAGGCCAATCTTTATATTTGTCACTTCTTTATTTATTTATACGATATGTATGTATGGTGATTTGGGCTAACTTTAAATAACAGAAAGGACATAAGTGGTTCTTAAGTCGTTTTTTTTTCTCTACTCCTTACTTCGTCTTCGATTATTAAGTCATATTTAAAAGAACTTCGTATTATTTTATCAGTTTTTCAAAAATTTTTTTTGTACTTTGTTTTTTAAATTGCATGGCCGGATATTAGAAACTCAAATGACGTTATCTATATATTAACACGTGAAGCAAAAACTTTATACCCCTTTTTACGAAAATTGCGCGTACGGAGGAGTATAAAATTTTCCACACTTATAGAGAATAAAGAGAGGGAGTGCAGAATGCTAATTTTTTTTTAGATTATGCCTCATTAATACATTAAATCAATAAAAGAAACATGACACACACTATAATGTATTTGACACACACACGCATATATACTCTTCGCTTATTGTCAAGCTTATTATTGTTTAAAGTCTGTGGTCAAATTGAGAATAGATTAATATTGTTTGCCTATAATGTAGTCTTGGCGAAATCTGTGATTATAGTAAGTAAAATAATAAGTCTTTGAAAATAGAAATATAATAATGTTCAAACTTATAACTTCAAATAAATATAGTCGAATTTCGACTACCGCGGGACCACTAGAGTACATTAGATACGTATGATTCTAGAGCTCACCCGTAAAGCGTTGATTTCAAATCATATCATATTTGCACACCCGGGTGCACCGAAGGAACTGAATCGAACTCTGACTCGTCGCCTTCGATTATCCCTAAAGCTGTCTTTCAAAAAATTACAAATTACAATAATTTCACCACAACCACCCAGTGAATTGTCTTGAATGAAATAGTCATTATTTTGAAAGTTCTATGTAAAATAATCAGTTCCAATCTCTCAACAGACGTGAAATTACACTAACACGGTTTTCCTTAATAATAACTAAAGCGGTTAATGTTTTTTTTTTAATTGATGTACAAAACAAATTACCATCATTACCGTACTTATTAGCTAAATCGTACAAGTAGTACCTAGATCTAATCTCGATTGCAATCTAAATGTTATGTGCACTCAGTAAATCCATATTAATGTATATAGCTTTAACTATTGAAAACAAAATTACAAATATTGATAACTAATATTTTAATATTAGTTATAATATTAGTTAGGCTTTAGCCTAGATTTTTTTAAACTCTATATCAACTTGAAACTGTTAAGTACGTACATACAAATATCTTCTACGTTCACTTGAAAGTCACTTAATATTGTAACATACAAAACAAATGTAATAAACTCAAGAACATTTTCAATGTCACAATGCTCACAAAAAGCCTGCAAAGGGTGTTTTATACGGTCGTAAAGTTGCCGTCTGAAAAAATTCACGAAAGTGGCATCAAACATCAGAGATAACCAAACACTGAACGTGACAAAAGAGAATTTTATTTAGTCTTAGGGACAATGATGTGAGTCCACGAGGACCGGCCGAGGAGTGCCGCCATCCTGCTCGGTCCACCATAACACGTTCCGCTGTACAAACATTTCTATGAATTTGGAACCTCAATTTCACATCTAGATCTAGATTACTGGTGGTAGGACCTCTTGTGAGTCCGCACGGGTAGGTACCACCGCCCTGCCTATTTCTGTAGTGAAGTAGTAATGCGTTTCGGTTTGAAGGGTGGGGCAGCCGTTGTAACTATACTGAGACCTTAGAACTTATATCTTAAGGTGGGTGGCGCATTTACGTTGTAGATGTTCATAGGCTCCAGTAACCACTTAACAGTAGGTGGGATGTGAGCTCATTCAACCATATAAGCAACAACAAAAAATAAAAAAAGCTAATTGAAAACTAGATATGAAAACTTAAGATATTATCCTCACATGGATATACTAAATAATTATTGTCAACAAAAAAAACATAGGGAACCAACTTAATTTCATAAATAAACCCACATGGACATAGAACTAATACAAAAGCGCCCAAAGCTCGGTCCAAGCGTACACATTTTTCGTATCGAGAAAGCTTTTGTTGTCAGCTTCCATAACCGACCTTTAGATTTTTTCGGGCTATTCTCTTAGTATGTATGAAAGGAATGCTTTTGAAAAGCTTCGAAAGCTCTAAGCGCGGTTGGTATTTAACCCTTAACATGTCGAGTGTTCAAAGAATTCTGCAGAATGAGGGTTTGTAAAAATATGAAAATGTTTGAAGAATGATCGAAAAAGTTCAGCATTCCTAAAAACATTACATAGTGGTTTTGTTTTAGCTAAATTAAATTGTCTATGATAATTGTTAAATTTAATTATCTAAACCTGAAACTTTACTGTTACATTAACAAACCTACGAGTAATGATTTAAAAAATCTGTTTGTATCCAAGTAATGTTTGTGTGAGCATTTACAAGAACAATTTTCATCTCATAGATAATACGTTGATGAGCACATGACCCAACAAGTGCGGTTAACGGCCTGTAGACATTACAACGTAATTATCAAAATCTTAATTACATTTTAATGATATCTATTACATTCTTCAGACTGAAACACAAACATTATACGTTGCAAAATTTATAAGATACTAGTCGTACTTCGCCCGCTTCGCTGGGCATTTAAAATTAACATTATTATTTATTGTCATTGTTATTAGCGAGTCTTAAGTATTGCGGTAGGCAGCGGCTTGGCTCTGCCCCTGGCATTGTTGAAGTCCGTGGGCGACGGTAACCACTCACCATCAGCTGAGCCGTACGCTCGTCTGTCTATAAGGGCAATAAAAAAAATCTATTTTCTACATGGATACCAAGTTTTAAGTCAAGCGGATGCATGGTTCAGTAGTTATAACTACTCCACTTCGATAAAGCGGCACGACACGAGAACGCTCTCATCGTGGCCGCCGGTAACTACATTCCGGATCCACTAACGGTGCTTTTAGGTACCTCAAGCACCGGTCACCGTTCTCGTCAAATTCGTCGATTGCGACGAAGGGCTCGACGAGTAAATTAACCCTCAGACACAGCCCACTGAGTTTCTCGCCGAATCTTCTCAGTGGGTCGCGTTTCCGATCCGGTGGTAGATTCTGCGAAGCACGGCTCTTCCTAGGGTTCGTGTTAGCAACGTCGTCAGGTTTGAGCCCTGTGAGCTCACATACTAGTTAAGGTTCCGCTGAAATAGCCTCTCAAGGCTATCAGCTTAGGTAGGAAAAAATAAAAAATACTATACTATAACTATATATATAATAAATAGCTTAAGTATTGTTTGAAGGCTCTATTTTTGTTTTTCTACTTGAAGACTACGAAATGCAAACTACTTATCATGAGGGTAAGCCTTAAGCAGTACAATAACGTCTTTAAAACATCAAATGGAATTCTCAATTGAAAAAAACGTCTGTCGCACCCTTCAATATAGAGCGATCGTTCCCTCCCGAAACTCATCGTAAATATAAAATAAAACATGAATACGAGTAACTTATTTATGAAAATCTCATTTGAATTCATGAGTTTTGTTATTACGTTCCCATATTTACATTACGCGGACGCAAATCTGGTATTAATGAAACCGAAAATGAGTAAAAACTTAGTTCGCATTATGGATTTTTGCTGTTTACGGATATCGTACACGTAATAAATGCTATTTGAAACCTCTCGGAATTGAGATTAAAGCCTAAATTACATTATATTTTAATCACAATTATTCTAAGTTCTAAACCGGAACGCATGACTGCTTGGCGACATACCTAAATCTTTTTTTTTATTGCTTAGATGGGTGGACGAGCTCACAGCCCACCTGGTCTTAAGTGGTTACTAGAGCTCATAGACATCACAACGTAGACGCGCCACACACCTTGCGATACAAGTTCTAAAGTCTCAGCATAGTTACAACGGCTGCCCCACCCTTCAAACCGAAACGCATTACTGCTTCACGGCAGAAATAGACGGCGGTGGTACCTATCCGCGCGGACTCACAAGTGGTCCTACCACCAGTAATTACGCAAATTATAATTTTGCGGGTTTGATTTTTATTACACGATGTTATTCCTTCACCGTGGAAGTCAATCGTGAACATTTGTTGAGTACGTATTTCATTAGAAAAATTGGTACCCGCCTGCGGGATTCAAACACCGGTTCATCGCTTCAACACGAATGCACCGGATGTCTTATCCTTTAGGCCACGACGACTATCGATCATCTAAATAGTTGTATCTCCGTACAATTACAATTTAACTAAATACTTTTTTTGATTGACCTGGCAGACGAGCATACGGTCCATCTGATGGTGAGTGGTTACCGTCGCCCATGGACTTCAGCAATATCAGGGGCAGAGCCAAGCCGCTGCCTACCGTACAATCAACTTACACAAGCAAACCAAAAAGCATGTGAATGAGACGTTAATGATAATCAAGACTCAAATAATACATACTTTTTAATAAAGCTATGCATATTTTAATTTTATATCCCTATTATTTGTTTTTGAAGTGTTTAGAATTTATTTATTTATTTATTGAATTATACATAGCAGAAACCAAACAATAATAACTATAATAAGTAAATTTCAGATCGTATTTGCCGTATCAAAGAGCAAAGAGTTACACGGTAGGTTCCACCGGGCTCTCACAGGGCCTGATGTAGACCAATTAGTTTCCGTGGCCTGGTTATGCTTCAGTAACCTCTTTGGAGAAACTGAAGATTTCGTCTTTGCAATTATGGACGAAGTTATCATGACGAGCAACTACCGGAAATATATATTCTAAAAGATGGGACAGTCGCCATTTGTCGAGCATGCCATCGTCCGGGAGAGTCTATTAAACATATTGTTTCTGGCTATTCTCGTTTTGCTAGTGGCGAGTACTAGCACAGGATTAACCAAGCGGCTAGGATTATCCATTAACAATTTGCTCTAAAATAAGGTTTTGTCGATCTTGCTCTACCTTATATCAAATACCAACCTCAACTAGTTCTTAAAAATGCTCATATTACGCTCTAATGAGACCGATCTATTGTCAGCAATAAGCCTGATATTGTAATAATTGATCGGTCTGGCACCCCATGCCTTTTTTTACAATAAAATCATTTTTTCTTACACTATTTTTAATTGAATTTTATTAAAATTTATTTTCAATTTTTTATTTGGATTTTCTACAAAAGCGTTTTTTTGTTTTTTTAGTCTATTGTTTATTTTTTATTGTTTAGTTGAATTTCAATTCTTCCAAATTTTCTTTCAATTTTTCAAATTTTTATCTGAATCAGTCGGTAACTTATCCGAGAAATAGGTGATCGGCGCGCCTGGTAGTTTCCCTTCTTGGTCTTGACGCATAAACTCCGGGTCTCAGGAAAACAAAAATCGCCAATCCTGATTATCCTAATAAGGATTTTTACAATTTAATTTCTATCGAATGATTTAAACTGGTGTCCGAGTTGAAAAGCAATAATTTTTCCAATGTTTCGCAGTCGTCAGATACGAGATCCTTCCACAAAAAAGCCGCTCCATCCGTTCGAAATACAAGACGGATAAACCAGCCGACCTCTCTAGCGGAATAATACGATAAAGAAAACCGGTTATCGTAGGATCTATATGTCAACAGTCGATTCTGTGAAATCAATGTTCGGCTCAAAACACAATTTCACACTTCGACTGCATCAAGTTACTAGTGTTGTTAGATTAACAATAGGACTCAACTCAAATCGGATGGAAAATCGACTAGAATATAATTTTTGCGAGATGTTTTCGATTTATAATTTTAAAAGTGTTTTAATTCCGAAAACGAACATTAGCTGTAGCCCTAAGAAATCGGAGCCGTGTTTTCTGATAGTCTTCAATTCCAATCAAGCGACCGCAAGCGTCACTGGGCCGGCTTCAGACTTATCTAACGGCTGCGAACCGTGTATATCAAATAAGAACGTTAAAAGAAGAAGAAAAAACAAGTTAAAACTGACCAACCGCTCAAGAAAACATCTTCTTTATCGTAAAATCGATTTTGAGTTACGTTTAAAATTTGAATTATCAAGCTCATCAGAAAGTTAATTAAAAATTAAGTACATATGTTCAAACAAAATTTGCTGTTGGTAGGACATATTGTAGCCCCATATAGGCAGCACCAAAAACTTTTCCAACCTATTCCAGCCTGAGATCTGGATGGAAAAGTTATTATACATACAATACCATTGAGTCATCGACCTCACATCTCATGGTAATTAGCGGCATTCTCGTTGTGATATCTAATGAATCCGGTAAGTACTTAACACCAGATGGGCCGTGATCTCGATTTCGCCAAAAATTTGACAATGTTGATACAGCGAAGTACTTTTGCATCACACAATCGTATACTCAATAATCTAGTCCCATACTAATGCATTAAAATATAGGTAGACTATAATCTCATTCATTAGTAACAATTATCACTATCTCGCATACTCTACTTTACATTCTGCATTTATTCATCTTCTCCGCTGACCCACACGTAACATACGACCGGCAGATTCCACCAGCTCACATTAGACAAGCCTAAAAGCGAAAGATGCAAGTTTTCCTAAGCGAAGCGAACAAAAGCGAATGTTTACCGCATATTTCTTTGTTCGAGAACCATGGACGATTAATGCGAAATACAAGACCGTGTACTTTACGTTAACTGTACATTGTAATGTTAAAATGACAAGCCTAATACAGAAGGGATTCGTGAAGTATTTGCAACAAATTATTATTTTCCATTCTCCCCTACTCTAAATCAACGATCGTATTTATCTTTTCTTTTTTTATAAGCGACCTAATTCTTCAGTTAAACCATTGTTGTTGTTGTGGTAGTCCTAGAGTACCCTGCTGGTACGTAAAGACCGCACAGGTTGTCTCCATTTGACCCTGTCTTGCGCTTAAATAAAATAATAATAATTTATAGTAGAAAATCTGAAAGTCCATTTAAATTCAAAATGACTGATTTTATATGCGGGCGGAATGTCATGGATACATCTAGGGTGACACCCAGGTACTTGAACTTCCTGGCGCGGGGTTGGGGTTGGCAGGAGAGGGTGATCGATTGCTTGGAACCTCTGGATCTACGGGACTTCGCTTCACTCTGTGTTTTCTACTGTTTGTTGCATGGGGAGGGCTGTGAGGAATAGTTTGAGATGATCCCATCGTGTGCTATTTACAAACTCACCGCCTGCCACCAGAGCAGAGTTCATCTGTACTACCTAGAACCACTGTGATCATCATATGCTTCCAGAGAGAAATATTTACTGCCATGTACAGGTTTTGAAATGAGCTCCCCTCCCCGGTGTTTCCCATGCACTACCACATATCCTTATTTAAATAACATAGACACAGTTCACTGATTTGCTCGCCCAATTTTCTCAGTGGGTGGGTTGCTATCCCGATCCAGTGGTACAGTGGTAGGGCTAGTGTTAGGGAGCCCTCTCAGGTTGAGCCCCGTGAGCTCACTTACCAGCGATAGCGTAACTGGAATAGCCGGCTAGGCTACCAGGGAATAGGTAGGAAAAAAAACTGATTTTATTGCACATTTGTTGAATAACAAACGTAAAAGACATGCAACTTCAAAAGTATAACGTCAATGTCTAGGAGGTTTATTTGTATGGTTTCTCTGTCTTCAGGGCGGACTCCGCGAACGAGGCTCCAGCAGCGAACGGACTGACGGACTTCGGAGAGGTCAGTGACATTTGAAATTTGTAAATAACGCCTTGTATGCTTACATACTATTTCAGTTTAGCAAGTTCAAGCAAGCGTCTATTTTAAAATAGTTTTGCAACTTCTTACGTCATATAGATGCATAATATTAATTGGGAACAAGTCACCCATGTTCAGCTGACTCCAAACTACGATTCCTTAAATTATAGGATAGGTTAAAGACAAATTAGATCACAAGATAAATTAAAGATATGAAATACCCAAAAATAGAGTAAACAAACTTGTTTATCTCATGAATGTTTGCCCGATGTACGATGTACACGGCCCAGCAATCAAAGGCGATAACTACTGAGGCAGTCGAAAACAAACGCGTTACTAACTACTAATACAGAAAAAAAACGACGTGTGGTACTCGGAGACTGCCGCGGTAAAGCTATTGCATAGCATTTTTTATCAACTTATGCAATTATAAATCGACAATAATAATTTAATAAAAACAACAATAAAACAAGATCCGGCGAGAAACTCAGTGGGCTAACTTTCAATGAATCTGCTACATTGTGAGTATTCCATTTTGACCGCGCACTCACTAGAGGGCGCTACATGGGATAGAGACACGCCTTTGGATGCTAGTCCTAACTCTCATTCGCCCAGAATCAACGGTTTAGCTAGTTTATTTTTAATGCCACTCCAATCACTGAATGAGTAGTAGTAATAAAATTCTTCAACTAAGAGATAGAAAATGGCACGCCCAACGCATTGTACCGTGATATAATTTTCTATTTTACAATTCCGTTTGTCGCCGATAGATGGCGCTTGACGCAAAAGCTGAATCGCGCTATCGTTGTGCTACCCACGAAATTATATCACATATTTTGATAGTACATAAATCGGTGTTTAGATTTCTTACTTTAAATACTACACAAGCGCAACGTGTGAATAAGTTGAACGCGAGCTACATAGTAGGCGTAGTGAGGGGTGGAAGGTTTTTTTCGTTACGGAATTTCATGATTCCGCTCTCAAGCCGCGATCAAGGCCCGCGATAAAATCTATGCAATAGCTTAAAAAACTTAATTATTAATACCCACATTCAGCGAAAATTTCGAAGTAAAACACTGACCCACGTTACAAACATAAATTGTGAATTCCTAAGAAAATTTCTGGAAGTGTCCCGATGGCTACGACGACGAATATAACTTGAGTATTAAGGCTGCCGTGCCATCCCAAAAAGTTGTCGAAAAGAAATCGCGTAACTGTATTAAGCCGACCGTCAGACCCTTCCCGGAATTGTGAAAAAACTGATTTCCATTCTCGATCCAATTATTATTTGAAGTACATCGCTTCTTTGGATACAAGTATCGGGATTCAACGGATGTCTATATAAAGAAACCTTGCATAATATTTAATAACGAGCTGTTTACAAACCTGTCTGGAACCGAAATGAAAGAGCCAGAGGTGGGAAACAGATAAACACAACTGAACAAAACTCTGTCTTGCAATTTACGTTACTATCGAAAGCTGAAGACTTCACTGGTGAATTACATCCGAATAAACGATTTTCGCTGTCCTTCAAACCGCAAAGTATGTCAAATTTTTTTTTTACTGCTTAGATGTGTGGACGATCTCACAGCCCACCTAATGTTAAGTGGTTACTAGAGCCCATAGACATTCACAATTTAAATGCGCCACCCACCTTGATATATAAGTTCTAAGGTCTCAAGTATAGTTACAACGGTTGCCCCACCCTTCAAACCGAAACGCATTACTGCTTCACGGCAGAAATAGGCAGGGTGGTGGTACCTACCCGCGCGCCAGGTCCTACCACCAGTAAGTTTAATTACAATTATGAGTATTTTCTTATTAATGCGGTTAAATGTACGTAGAGAGTTGAAATCATAGATATCCGACCTCATAGCTCTGAGTCGAAGGAGTCTCGAACTGAAGTTCGGTGTGAGTCCTGGCTCCGCGCCATCTACTGAAGCACCCTCATCTGTATTCATAGGTCTCGCTTAATTTAGTTCTGTACGTTCATGTGCATAAAGATTTAACATGGACACAGTTTATGTCTTTGACCCAGTACATACGGCATAAAACATATTTACGCTAGACTAATAAATTGTATGGTATTTTAAATCCGATCTGCGTATTTGTGAAGTGAAAGACAAATAATACAGATTTTTAAAGTATATTTTAAATAATTAATATTTAATGAATGTAGCTTTCACATTTGTTTGGATTTTTGTGTTTACATTTTGAGTTTTGAGTTGTCAATTTTGATAGAACAGTTTTTTTTAGACTCATTCTCTTCTTGTATATTTTACGAATATCCAAATAAATCATAAAAAAAATACAGAGCACCTGGGACTGTTTGATATAGTATAAAACTTCTTTAAAAATGAATACATTAGTTCACATCGTCAGCTCTGAGATCGTGCGCAATGAAGCGTTAAATCTTTGACGTGTTCCATGACGGAAATCGAGATCCTTTCCACCGTATATTAACGACTCTCAATAAAATTAGGGAGGACAGAACACTAATCAATTAGTATTAGTATCAATGTGAATACTATGCAAACTGCCAGCAATGAGCGCATCAACACGTTTCAACTAAAATAGTCTCGGGAGGTTTTTCGTGTATATTTTTAATGGTGAAGTTGGGCAGACTATGTCACGGCTTACCGACTGATAAGTAATCACTGTAGTTCATAAACGTTACAACTAAAGAGCCACCACCAAGGAAGGTCCTTGCTAGTTTTCAAAGTCAATCGAAAACTAGGCATGGCTGCCATCAATTCAAACTAAGCATAAGGTTGTGATTTTTTCAATTAAAAAAATCTTGAAGTCATCCGTCGCTGGTTTAAGCCGCTGGATTACGAACACGATATGTAGTCAACACCAGTTGCCATTCACCAATGACTTAGCAGTATGTTTAGTCGCTCAGTAAACGTCAAGCTTAACCGCATTAGGGTTGTTGCGGTCAGCCAGGCAGTAGCACACTCAGTAAATGCAAAATAATTATAACATTAGCATGCTACATTTATAAGAAAATGTTTAATAGCGCTTTATTTCTGTCGTTCGAAAATGTAAACGATTTTTAATCACGTAAAATAAAAAGAAGGCCTTACACTACTGTCTAGAGTTAGTTGCACTTGGTAATATGAAGAGTGTTGCCAACAAGAATCTAGTTCAGCCTTATATTTGGATAAAAATCAACAACTACGTATAATAGAAAAAACAAAATGTGTGCAATTCACACGTGGTAGAAGTGAAACCTTCCAAAATTAAAATACAATTATCCTAAACGTCTTAAGTAATTGTAAAATTTTGTCATTAGTAAATAATTGTAAGGTAGCGCCCTCTGTGAATTGATATTTTAATTTCACGTATAATCCTAAATTAAAATTCACTACAAGAGCTTTCATACACACGTTAGTATTAAAAAATCTCACAGATGGCGCTGTATTAAATAGTATGTATATTTCTGTCTCATTCTTTGTATTTGTGTCTCTTACCTGTCGTTGTTTCCGTTGCATCCGGTTTGAAATCACAACGATTTTAAAGAAGTTTTGACTTCAATAATGAATAATTTTCCTTCACAAAACAGTACTTAAATCCGTGATGTTGGAAACCTGCAGAAATAGCTCACATAGCGCTTCTACCTCGCTATCAGAATTCTCATTACCGTGATATTAAAATAGTCTGCAGACGTCGCCCTGCGAACTAATTAATGGCTGCGACTTAACTGACACGATAAAAATCACGCAGATATTTATTATCAAAACTTCGTTCTAACGGACCATTCTAACGCAGGCTGTGAGTTTTATATTGGGTGTGTTCACGAGTGCTCATCACAGTTATTAGTGCGTTATCTTTACATTAATTACATACGATATTTATGAATACGTACGTACTGCGAATGAAAAAAAGATCTACTAATTAAAGTCCAGATATTGCTTGAATAAACGTAAAAGGATAAGATTCGTCTGATATAACAGCTTAGTTAAAATCTTAGCTTAAATCTCTTTAGAGCACAGCTGCGTAATGAAATTTAAAGTATTACTGGTGGTAGGACCTCTTGTGAGTCCGCACGGGTAGAAGGAGTAATACGTTTCGGTCTGAAAGGTGGGGTAGCGGTTATAATATACTGAGACCTTAGAACTTATATCTCAATGTGGGTGGCATATTTACGTTGTAGATGTATATGAGCTCCAGTAACCACTTAACACTAGGAGGGCTGTGAGCTCGTCCACCCATCTAAGCAATAAAAAATAATATTATTTGATTTCTTTTTTAATATATTGTTTTATTAATCTAATGTTTTTTAACACTTTTTCTAAACAAATCTTTTGGTGTGTCATTATTTTAAATTTAACTTCACTCCAAATTTGAAAACATATTTGACGTATAACATAGATACAACTACGAAAATTTTGATAGCAAAACCTGAGCGGAAACCTAATTTAATCTTCGTTCAATAAGCAATGAGTTTGCAGGTGAACGGACGCGCTCCTAACGAGCAAAAACGTTTTGTTGTTGTTGTTTTATAAGCCTCTGAAAATCTAATTTATCTACATCACTATTAATTGAAAAAAAAATAAGGGTACACATAAGCAGAAATAACAAGTGACATAAGCATGACGCGGCCTTGTTTCGTACAAAAAGCGAATTGTGAGGCTCAAAAAATTGATTAAAATAAATAATAGTTTTTTTTAACTATTATTTATTATTAATTTTTTAGATGAATTTTTTTTTTAAATGTTGAATTGTCATCGGTCCTTAATAAGTATACCAAATTGCGAGTTAATCCGACGTTTTGAAGGGGTCAAAATCATGTTCAAACATTCCGTTACAAACATACATACATGCGTCTGAAGCTAATAAAAAAGCGTATTAAAGATGTAAAGTTTGTAGCTTTTTACATTGTTTATAATCTTCTTTGAATTAGGATTAATTTTTCAAATGATATATTGATATTATGTATTGAGATACTAATAGTGACTGATTCCGGATAAAACAACGCGGTTCTAGCTAGATAACCTAGGTTTCTTTCATTTTAAGTTTTAAGTAGTGATTTTAAATTACTTTCATCAATACATATATAAAAATAATTGATTTAACTTAATTAAAACGCATTATGTGAATACTCATCAGATTGATTCTTTATAAAGTCAATAACATTTACTGACACTAAAGTAATGAATGTGTCGGAGAATGGTCGGAAAGCACTTATTTTTCCGTCAGTTTGAAAGAAAACTCTTTGAAATGAAATGGCACACGAGAAAAGAAACGCTGTCTATGTTTGAATAGCTAGCAGACCAGTACAAATGCATTCAATTCTCTCAACCGATTCAACGCCACTTTCTTGGTAGGTACCTATATATTGTATTATCTATGGCGCCGGTGCACACTGATCGATATTAAAGACGATATTATGGTAAATGACGGTACTAGCGATCTCTAGGAAAATACATTTTAATCGCTTTAGAAGATGAGGATATTGTAAGACACAAAACACGTTTTTATTTAACTTACAACAATCAATGGTCCGTTGGTTTTTTCCTGTGTTACAGATGTTGTATATAACAAGAATCAAATGTATTTCACAAAGACATTCACTCCGATCACCAACAACCTCATCTACGAGTTGTCTTACAAAAAATAAATTGTAATTGGTCAATTTAATTATTTGCAATACGTGCGGCATTATACAGTTTATTTCGCCGGCGTAAATAATCAATGTAAATAAATTATTCAATCAAGTAGGTAAATTAACTAGATTATTGGTTTTGCAAGCGTGGTTGTGAGAGCAGCCGTTATTGAACGAAAGATTAATTTCTTTATCATAAAATTTCACGAAATTCTTCATTTCCTTACGCCGAAGGATTTCAGATATTAATTCGGCAGAAGATGAAATAGATTAGATTAGTCCGAAGAAATGTACAAAGATTACTTTACCTCATATAATTTATTATAATTTGCGTAATTACTGGTGGTAGGACCTCTTGTGAGTCCGCGCGGGTGGGTACCACCACCCTACCTATTTCTACCGTGAAGCAGTAATGCGTTTCGGTTTGAAGGGTGGGGCAGCCGTTGTAAGTTACTTGAGACCTTAGAACTTATATCTCAAGGTGGGTGGCGCATTTACGTTGTGGATGTATATGGGCTCCAGTAACACCACTTAACACCAGCTCATCCACCCATCTAAGCAATAAAAAAAAATCCTTAGGAACATATTTTTCCCTATGTAACTAAATCTCCTATTTTGAACTAGTATTCGTTTGTAAGTCGTAACATCGTCGTGCCATGTGGTGATCATCCATTCCGATTTGAAGGCGAGATCGCTATTATTCTGTTCCGACCGAGACTGGGCTTGATTCAAACTGGGAAAAGCGGCACGTCTGTACCCTACGGAGCCTGTCTAAGATTAGGCGGCCCATAAGCTCATCTGTTTTGTTCATATACAATCATTATTTGCGGATACCCTCGCCGCCCAGAACTTCGAACGCCAAATCAGACTTCACACCTGAAATCCCTTGGTTCATTCACAGTACATTTCAATAGATTTTTCAAAATCTTCACTGATTCGGTGTGATTTGCCATGTTATTAATACGCTAAGCTAAGCTAATACTCCTTAGCAATAGAGACCTGATGGGCTTTACTCCAGTCTGGATGCAGCAACCACCTAAATGAGTCCAGATACATATCATACGAAGATTAAAATGGACAAATTTTGCCTTAAACCATCTGTTAAATGAAAAGCTCACGGCTTACCGGTGGTAGGACGACATGTGAGTCCGTACGGGTAGGTGCCTATTACTGTCGTTAGGCAATAGTTAGTTTCGGTTTGAAGAATCAGTAAGCCTTTTTACTGTAAAAACTGAAACTTTAGAAAACATGTCTCGAGCATTGGCGACATTTATTTAACACCAGATGGGCCGTGAGCTTTTCCACCCCTCGAAGCAATAAAGAAAAAAAAAACTTTGCGTACAGTAAATTTATAAAAGTAGCAATGAAGTCATCGGTACAGTTGCGTGAAATACTCCTCCACTCCATAAAGAAAGACACGTAATACATTTTAAGTAAATCGTCCGTACAGCAAAACGGATAACGGGATCTTAGAAGCGCCTCGGTAATGACTCCCGAACCGTTTTATAGGCACAAAGACTTTTCCCCTGTGTGTGAGTTTTCGTGACGTTTCGCTGAGCTTTCGTTTGTGCCCTATCAGATATATTACGTGATAATGGCTTCGTGGTATGACACCTGTTTCGAAATCCGACATTACTCGATTGTTATAATACAATTACTTATTTAGGAAGTTCTATGATGTTGGTACACTATTTGGCATATTATTGCCACGAGGAAAGGAAAGCTTTAGAGGAAGAAAGAGAGAGAAAAAAACCACGTGAATGGCTAGTTTCTCTGCCAAAATTTATATATAAATTGTAACTATACGTATCGATGGGTGAAAGGCTATTTGGTTTAAGCGACATATCGCTAAATACGCGACATTTTTCTTTGTAATTAAAGGTGCGTTTTAATTGATATTAGCATCAACAATACGATGTTCTTGATTGAATTTCGATTAAGTTTATTCCATTCAAATAGCTGAAGATGTTTTTTGTTATGGTATTTTTTTTCCAAATTTCAAACTTTAAATGGCTCTCCTGTAAATTTGCAAAAAGGTCGCTTAAACCAAATAGCCTTTCACCTCTCGATATTCTTAATGATAATTTCTTAGCCGCATTGTCGTGGATTTAATTAGATTTATTAATTACTAGACGTAATCGCCCGCTTCGCTGCGCATTTAAAATTAACATTATTATTTATTGTCATTATTATTAGGGAGTCCAACACTCATATAAACATTAGCCTATCCATTAAGCACATGTATTTTCTACATGGATACCAAGCTTCAAGTCAATCGGATGCATGATTCAGTAGTTATAACGGAACATCCGTAAATTATTTTTATTTATACTTAATTTCAGTTTTTTTTTAAATCATTACATTTAGTTAGTAAGAATTACTTATAATCTATGTTAGTAACTTAAAAAATCTAAAACTGTACATTGTAAAAACTTGTAAAAGATTGTAGCAACTGTAAAAACCACTGTAGATTTATATATTTACCTCGGCTGGTATTACAACCAATAATGTAGTAAACGATTTGAATTTAAGTTAGCGATTTGATTTTATCTGTTAATAGAAAGTGGTCCGCGAGATGAACCGCCTCGGTATGATCGTTGATCTGTCTCACGTGGGGGAGAACTCAACCAGAGCTGCGATCAAGCTGTCGAAGGCCCCCGTCATCTTCAGTCACTCCTCTGTCTACAGCCTCTGCAACCATAACCGAAACGTACCGGATGATATTATAAAATCATTGGTAAGTTGGCACGCCTTTTTTATGTTCACTGGTTCGACTAATCTTAAATAGTTTGAACATTAAATAAATCGGCCGTAATATTTTCACTGGCACTTGAATGTAATGAGGTAATTATTTTAGAAACTACAATCAATTAATCAAGCCTACAGTAAATTCAGTCCTGGACTAGAATCAGTTTAAACTAAGAATTATTTATTTTCGAAAAGTTTGAGAGTGAAGACTTATCGAAAAGCCATTTGGTAAAGATTTTTCGAAAAGATATCTGTCGTTCTCAATTCAACGCTGAATTTCGTTTTCTATTTTTATACCTAAAAAATAACACGAACTAAATTAATGTAGTATTTTTTTTTATATAATGGCAAAGGAATCCGTGTAAGCATATACATTCTGTGCAATAACATTTTATAGAAAATACCGTTTTTTTTTTTATAATGGCTGTTCAACGCAGATGGGTCAACGAGTTAACGGCCTACCTAATTATAAAGAGGCTACCAGACCCGATAGACCTCTCTATGTGAATTCCGTCCCCATCCTGAAACATGAGGCTAAAGTCTCAAAACACATTCAAACCACCCTTCAAACCTGAACGCATGCTGCTTCGCGACACCACTGGGCGGTATAGTGGTACTATCCATGAGAACTTACAATATGCCGTACAACTAGTAAATGCGGCCTACCGATCACAAAAGCGTCACCACCTGTTCAGAGATGGGTCTGGCTGGATGGCTACCCACAACCATACAACATATTTTCTGGATAACGATCTTATCGGTGGTAAGGAGTCTTTACCTGTGGTAGCAGATCTTATGAGCCCGCACGGGTAAGTACCACTGTCCTACCTATTTCCAAGAGCAAGGAAGAGTGGGGCAATCGTTTGTACTGTGAAACTAAGACTTAAAACTCATTTCTCAAGATAGGTGGTGGCATTTACGTAACTTATGTCCATGGGCTCCGGTAACCACTTAACACCTGGCGGACCAAAAGTTCATCCATCAATCTAATTATTAAATAATAAATAAAATTTAGTCAAGCCAATGTCGTAGATGGATCATTTCATTAATGATGTCATGTACGTATTTAATAAACAGATAACAAACGACAGCCTCGTACTCCATCCATTACTCTAAAATAAAAAAACACGTCTGGCACTCGGGGACTGTTTACCGGGATAAAGCTATTGCATTGCATTTTTTATTAACTTATGCAATTATAATTAGACCATAATAATTTAATATAAAAACAATAATAAAATAAGACCATGCTATATTTATAAACATTAACAAAAGCAAAACATGAACTGTCCCCTTCACACTCATAAGCTAGACCAAGCGAGAGAGAGATGGGTAGACTTTTCATGATGCGCATGCAGTGCAACGTCACGCCCTTATTCACACTTCACAAAACTACACAAGCGCAACGTGTAAATACGTTGAACGCGAGCTACATGGTAGGCGGAGTGGGGGTGTCAGATTTTTTTTCGTTACGGAATTTCTTGATTAGGTCGCCGCGCTTAAAGCCCGCGATAAAAGCTATGCAATAGCTTTATATACAAAATTATAATTTGTAGTTCAAAATGGTATAAAACTAAGAACTGATCTCTAACTTTCTCAAATTTCTCCTCAATTTATCACAATGGTCTATCTAGACACTCACAAATTACTTTAATACACCGAAATTCAAAAATAGTAATAGTGTTTGTTAAAAAGATTTATGTGATGTTTCTTTTTAAAGAGTGCCCGACATTTCGACGCTGTTCCGAGGCTATCGTTAATATGAAGTTTGCCACCCAAACAATAGTGTTTATAATGTACTACATAACCGGCGAAACTTTAAAACATCCATTTCACAATAATAGTAAAGTTTCTTGTTCACGTATTTCAGATGATTAAATAAATTTTGAAAACAAATTGAATAATGAACACCATTGAGCGATAGCCTATATATTTTTTATTTCTTAAATGGGTGGACGAGCTCACAGCCCACCAGGTGTTTATTGGAGCCACCCACGTTGAGATAAAAGTTCTAAAGTCTTAGTATAGTTACAACGGCTGCCCCACCCTTCAAACCGAAACGCATTACTGCTTCACGGCAAAAAATAGGCGGGGTGGTGGTACCTAACCGCGCGTACTCACAAGAGGTTCTACCACCAGTAAAAAATTTAATTAACTAACAGCGTAACGAATTACATATCCATTCAATAACAGTATGTTTGACTGATTGTTACAGAAAGACAACGGAGGCATCATAATGGTGAACTTCTTCCCAGACTTCGTGAAGTGTGCTCCTAACGCCACACTTTCCGATGTTGCAGGTAGGTTGCTGTTACTATACTGAGGAATAGCAGACCCTGTTAATCCATCGATCATTGTACACTATCTCACGAATATTCACGTCTACCTTTGCCATCTAATTTTAGCCTGTGAGTGCTCACGAGGCTCGAATAACGCGATTTCCAGCAATCAAATTTATATTTCTATTCCGCTCCCTAAACGAGATACAGGAAAATCCTTTCACAGAATACAATATGTATGTATTAAGTGAAAACCGTCTCATGTCGTGTCGCATAAGCTCATCCAGATACAATTGTCTGATGTTTCTAAATTATTATCGTCATAGGAGACTCAACTGTATTCGCGAATTCAAATTTAATATTAACTGCTGAAATTGTGGGACTCACGTGATCTAAAGACATTATTGAAGTATTAAAGTACACTAACGCTGAGTAATCCATTTACGGATTACGGACCGGGTTATGTCGGACTCCGGCGCCTCCAGGGAGGAAGAGCGGGAGAAGAGAAGGAGCGAGGTCCTCCACCTCCCCCATTTTCTCACAGGAGAATACGCGAAGGTAAAGGTGAAAAAGGTGTGCGAGGCACTCGCCCCGTAGAACTGACTAACGACTAAGCCCCATCGAGCTCCACCGACACCGACTACACGAAACTTACGGTACCGCAGTGCGCGCCTAAAGTCCCGCCTTCGCCGGTACCGGCATCTTATTCCCGGAAAAATCCCGAAGGACGTCGTCTCGGGAGAATAGATACACCGTGAGCGGCGCACAGGAGCGACCTTGCACCGCTTCACCAACGGACCGACAGTTTAGTAACGGGCGTCCCGCACCCGGCTCTCGACTGTCCCTACGGAGGCTGAGCGGCCGCTTCTCGCCCGCGCCGTCCCCCCCACCGTCGCCCCCGCCTTCTACGCTGAGGAGCCGAAGAGGGATCCCGTTCTCTTCCCCCACGAACTCGTGGCCTCTACCATACGGGCGACGACAGCTCGCAAAGAGAGGTCCTGCCCCAGCAAAGCGACGAGCTTCGCCGTGGGTGTTCTCACCGTAGGTGCACTTCTAGCGCGTGCTGAGCGTCATCGTCCGGGGGCCGCACTGGTGGCAACCCGGATGTGGCTCCCTTCCGCAGACTTTCCACAGATACCTCCAGAAGTAGCCATGCCCCGAAAAGACCTTGGTGAGGCGAAAGTAGAGCACGCCGTGTCGCCGGTCCGACTATGTCTCCAGCAAAGGCACCAGTGCCTCGAGCGTGTGCTGACGAGTGGCCGAAGTTCAGCCAAGCTCCTCCAGCAAGCGCTCTCTCCACTTGGCATACACGAAACTACGCGCAGCACGTCTCCACCGATCGACAGCCGACGGGCCGGATGTCCGTTCCCGACTCGAGGACTGTGTTCTCCGTCGGTATGTCGCGGCCAAAATTTTGGCTTCGAGGTCCCACAGTAAAATTATACGACCAAATATTTACCAAACCAAACCAAAGTTTTAAGGTCTCAGTATAGTTACAACGGCTGCCCCATCTTTCAAACCGAGGCGCATTGCTGCTTCACGACAGAAATAAGCAGACAAAAATACCTACCCGTGCGGTCTCACAAGACGCACTATCACCAGTAATAAATCGGGATTTCTTTACACATTAATAATAAAATTTTCCAGTAATCATTTAAATATTGTATGAAAACGTGGAAACTATGCTTGGCTGAAGGAAGCAGCGCCAAATCGGTGCCAAAAGCGTAAACTCAAAATTAAATGTATATATTCAAATACGGACGACAAAGTATAACTGCACCAGACCAAATTGGATTTCAAAACGTTAGAGCACCATCTGGCCAATTCACGATTTAATTCAAATAACGTTACTCTCTGGAGCGTTTGTAATAGAGATTATAATAGATTGCAGAAATATTATGACATGAAACCAAACGGCTCTGATTTGGTTATTACAAACGCAGCTTATGTTTTCGGCGGTGAATAAATGCGTAGTATGAACTAAGCTATTTCATTTTCATTGAAATATGGTAACGGAAGTAGCCTAATAGGTAATCCATAATAATACGATTTTACATAGCGGGGTCATTAGCGACTGAAAACGCGAATAGCTTTGTTTTTCGAAGCTATCTGCCAATAGTTTTGTTAATGTCATCTCGATTACCGCTTAACTAAATAAAATATAGATAATACCAATCTAGATATTGAAATATGTGTATAAAAATCTGGGATTAAAAAATATCCCAGAAAGATTAAGGTTTTTCGAGAACATTATGTAGATCAATTTATTTCTATAATATGTTCTGTATTGACTTTAATAATTTTCATACAAACGAGGTCACAGTAATGTGTTAAGGGAATGACATAGAACACACAATATTGAAACCTGGCGTCTCATTATATAATTTCCTTATAAATGAAATTCATTTAATAAAAATTTATGTTGACTCAGAATAATTGACTAATGTTATATTGAAACATAATTTGAAATACAAAACTGTAGAGATAGATTTCTTAATGAAAATTTAATCAACGTGAACATTCACATTACGAATTCGGTTATTTGATAAATATTTACAAGAAAAACTATGTTTATAGATATTTATCTTCCTATTACGTTTCGTGGGATACGCCATTATTGGACTAACAATTCTAATCAATAAAATACAATACAACAACCAAACGGGTGGTCGCATTATCATTAGGGTTGCTAAGGGCTCCAATTCATTAAATGAGTTTACTATTTTTATTTAAGCCATTCATGATATTATTGCTAATTTTTTACGTAGGAAAACGCCACGGTACGTTTCTGGTATATATAGTGTATTAAGATTAAATTTTAGTTTTAATATAAGCATATTGGTCTATTTTTTTGTCATTTGCTTATATCCTAAATTAACACAGCGCTCCCCCTACACCAACAGAATGTTTCTCGACTATATTACAAAATTCTATATTAAGTCTATATTACAAAAATATCAGTAAACCATGAATTTCAATCATTTTAAGAACCTACATACATTATATATATATATCTATTAAATGTGATGTTTTTGAGCAATGTATTAACAACGAAGGCAGGCAACAACCAAAGTTCTTTAGAAGCCTGTAAAGAGCCTTGGTTGTTGACTTGCTTGAAGACAAACAATCTTGAATTTAGAACAAACTGCACCGACTTAAACGCAAGTTTAACTAACATACATTGCGCCCTATTAACAGTGTTGCCAACAAATCTGCATGCGCGCCAAATGTTGCCAACTGGATCGCATTCACAACGTGTGAAACTAAAGTCGTTACTAGAATGTGTTGGTAGTTATAATATTAAATTGACACAAAATGCTTAGGGTCGAAATGTACGGAGTTTTACCCGTCCAGACCCTTGAATAAAAAACAATATTAAATTTTAAAGTTATAATATATTTTGTTTATTTAAATCTATCTGTGCTTGTTATATGATTGGAAGAATTCCTTTTTCTTTTTATTGCTTAGGTGGGTGGACGTGCTCACAGCCCACCTGGTGTTAAGTGGTCTATTTGCACTCATTAAGTAAAAGATTCTCGAGCCACCACGTTGGGTAAATAAGGTGGCGATCAAAGACCTCTTTTCGGACTTTCCTAATTTATCTACATAATTATTTATATAGAAATGTCAGCGACGTTCATTCATATTGTGTTTGAAGACAAGTTTGGCCCCGCACCAACTTCTCCACACAACTTCTTCAAACGAGGCTCGAAAAGAATTTTGTCGATAGGTAACGACAAGGCACATAACCCTAGTATTGTTAGTTTCTAGTTTTTTTTTATTGCTTAGATGGGTGGACGAGCTCATAGCCGTTGTACTTAACACCAGGTGGGCTGTGAGCTCGTCCACCCATCTAAGCTATAAAAATAAAAATAAAACTTAGCGCTGGATGGATTATAAGTGTTCCTCTCGCGACTAAGCGGCATAGCTGTGATGAAATAGCGAGACTCACACCGTTCGACGCAACTACTATATAGTTCACGAAATAACACTAAACCTGAGCAGCCAGACTATATACACGGTATGAAGTTTAGTAACATCTTAATGTTACACTTAAGTATTTATCTTTAAAAAACTTTTTCTATTTTTGTACTAAGAATTGTAAGTTTGAAATAAACAATGGCGTTGCTCTGAAGACAAACATTTATTATTTTAGTAACGTAAAACGTACGCAAGAGTAATTACGCTGTAAACTTATAATAGGTATCTCACCTGAAAACAAAGAAACGACATTTAAAGTCTATTACTCTCAATTCCTTTCCATAATAACTTTCCTATTTAGTTTAGCAACAATATGCACGAACATGGCGGATGTCATCTGCTTCAACATCTATGTATGTCGCGATTACCGACATTACCGCCATTTCCGACATTACCGCCATTACCGACAGCGCCACCTATATAATTACTTAACAGCCATAGAGTGCTGTATAAATGTACTTTGTAGAGATATAGTTTCTTTACATCTTTACACACATGTTTCAGTCTACTTGTTGCTTAAACTTAGTTTCTATTGTGGTTAAAGGTAGCCGAGTGCGAGATAGTATTTCAGGTTTAACTGTGCTCACAAACTCTTGTAACTTGACACAACACTTAGTTGAAGTTGAGTTCATAACTAATGCTCGACCACTCAAGATTAACTGTTTTAATTCGGGGTGTTAGTAACAATGTCGGTGTATTAATGATGATAATGCACTCCTCTCAAGATAACATTCCTGAAATTTCTCACAATGATTACTCTACTAACAATCCACTTAATTTATGATGACAAATGAGTTCAAACTTATCAGTTTCTATTCAGATTCAGTATCCTATCGGATCCACCTTGCCTATTTCCAACGCAAAGCAGTCGTCTCTTTCGAGTAACTCCTTCACACATACAGATGAACACACAAACACAAATACATCAAAAGTGCACGTCTATTTTTAATGTTGTATTGTTACCGTAGTAAGCCCCTTACCCATAGACACAGCCCACTGAGCTTCTCGCCGGATCTTCTCAGTGGGTCGCGTTTCCGATCCGGTGGTTGATTCTGCGAAGCACTACTCTTGCCAGGCTCAGTGTTAGCAACACTCTGGTTTGAGCCCCGTGAGCTCACCTACACGTCAAGGAGAAGCTGAAATAGCCTCTCAAGGCTATCAGCATAGGTAGAAAAAAAGTGAATCCCCGTCATCCGCTTCGAGATATGAGGTCAAAACCCCTCAAGTTGGATGACGAAATTGAAATAAGGGATGTTAATGGGCTTTGTCAACCACTTAGCACCAAGTTAATTGGGAGCGTCGACTTACTTAATTGGCAATTATGTTAAACATTTCAGTAACAAGAATTTTACGAACCAAAATGTTGAAATAAGAACAACTTTCTAAAAATTATACATACTTAGAATATAATAATATAATTACACATATCTTTAGAATTACAGAGACCCATCAAAAAATTTCGGCTTTAATCCAAAGATTGGCATAGAACGACCCTTTTCAGCGACTCTTAATAATCAAATAACCAAAAGTAGCTTAAAAAGGGACAAACTTATATATCGCTCTCTTTCACTCCGTCCCCTTCCTGTACGTCTTTTCAGTTTTTAAAACTTTATTCGATGTTTTCCAAAAAACACGTTTTTTGCGTTAGTTCTCTATAATTCTAATGCTATTTATAAATTATGTTTATTTAAAATTGATTCACAAATATATACAAAAACATTTTCATTTTTAAATAACTAACTTAGAATAAACTGTATTTTTATAGTACCATCCAAAACACGCACATGCTGCCAATTAACTGCAAACACATAGAACGCTTCCGAGTATTTTCAAAATAAAAAAAAAGCTCGCAAATGTTGGAAATTTGCACACAAAATATTTTTTAGTACATTCGCTGCCTGTTTGATAGCTTTTCCGGGCAGTTGTCACGGGAAGGCGAAGCGAGCTTCCGTTATTTTTTATTCGCTAGCACACGTTGTTAACGTGCAATTAAAATACTGTTTTCTCGATAGATTTTAGCCTCAAAAAATCAACACGATGTTTTCACTAGTTGTTTCCAATAATCGAGTGAGCTGAACATTTGATGTTCAGATAATTGGCCGATATAAATACTGATTCACTGAAGGTGGGATTCAAAGCGGTATGTACTTGCAACAAAGGAAGTACGGTGGTACCAACTTTTCATACATTTCCGCCACAATGAGTCTTACCATGAGCATCATTATCATTTTAATTACCACTCTTCGACTTCCATTACGGTAGAGCACCAGACCCCAAGTGGTTTTTATTGGTATTTCTTGTTTTACACGGAGAATCGGAAGCATTGCTTCATTAAATTAAAATTTCATGACTTTACATTTGAATGTCAAGTTTTACGAAGAGCTCACAAAAATCAAGAACTAAATAAAATACCAATATACAAAATCCGTATAAGCAGGTAAGACATTTTGCAAAAATGGAACTAACGTCAAAATAATATGGATATAATTTCACGGTATTGGCAACGCTCAGCTATTCCCGGGGAGAAAAATAATAATTTCACGGATGGTAGCACCACGACGTACATCGCCTTTTACTGAAGCGAGCGTTGGTGTCATTAGTTCCGCACGCCCCGGTAAAGTCTAGAACATGACGCGTCGCGTACACTAAACGTAGCAAGTAAACTACCAGGATTGCAAAATGTGTACTATACGATAGTAAAACCGTAAAAAAATATAGTAATATACACATATTGACAATCTGAAGCATTTAAGAATAAAACTTTGGAATCTCATTCTTCGTCTACATCTTTAATTCAGTTTAGCAATCGCTTCCTTACGATGCCGTTGTTGCCAGTCTAATTATTTTTTTTAATAATTATTTTTGTAATATTTACATACTCTATTAAGTGAAAATGGTATAGAGGGGAATGAAATTAATTAGATAAAAATTCGGATGAAATTAAATGAAATAACATGAATTAATAATGTCAAGTAGATTAGTGTGAAAGAAGCCACGTCTAGCTCGGTTTTGTCTCATTCCGATAGAGGCACCCGTCACGTGCGGACGTGCTCATCGTCCACTCGATCGCCCGGTCTTTGTTCGCCCGGCTTTTGTTAGCCCGGCCATTGTTCGCGCGGCCTGTGTTCGTGGTACATCTGCCGACCAAGTGTGTTTCCTGGAAGCTTTTATTTGTTTTGTTTTAGTTATTTTTGTGTTCGTGGAACATTTGCCGACAAAGTGTTTTCCTGCAAGTATTTATTTGTTTTGTTTCTTTTTGTAATTTCTGTTTTGTTGTGCTTTTTCTTTGTCCTGTAGTAGTCGCGCCGCATTGCCACCTGTTTTCAATAGAACCGCTCAGGTCCGAGAAGTTGGGGCCTCGCCGCAAGGCGAGTGTTTTCAAGACCCGGGGCCGCCCCACCTGGGTACTCAGCGATCATGGACGCTGTATTCGCGGAATTCCTCCGACTTCGCCACCCACAGCTCGCCTCAGAGTTTCTGGCCTTCAAGGCCAATCACACTGCGAGCCCTCTCGAGGACTCCGCCGCGCTCGCTACTCCTGCGTCGCCTGTACCTGCGTGCAGAGCTTCTGCATTGAGCACCGCAGCCTCTGTCGTGCCAGCCGCTCCCGTGTCGCCTATACTGGCGAGAAAAGCTGCTGCGTCGTCCGCCGTGACCATCGTTTCAGCTGAGCGATCATCCGCGGCCTCCGTCGCGCCCTCTAAAACACCTACACTTGCTCGTAGGTCGCCTGCACCCGCCTCCTCGTGCTCCGACTCTGACTCGGACATGGAGGTCGACCTCGCCCCCGCCTCATCGACGGATGGATTCACCCTGGTACAGAAGGGTAAGAAGCGTGCCGCGGAGTCTCGAGCTCCCGCGGCCGCTAAAATTAGCAAAGCCGTGAACGCGTCGCGCCCCCGCCCTCAGACGCCCGTTGCGCCCCCAGCCCGTGCCACTCCGTCGCCGCGTCCGGTGGCACAAAATAAAACCCAGACCCCTCCCCCGGTTATCCTTCAGGAGAAGGCAGCTTGGGATCGAGTTTGCCTGGCCCTTAAGGCCAAAAATATAAATTTCACGAATGCCCGTAACCTCGCGAACGGCATTCAAATTAAGGTTCAAAGACCCGAAGACCATAGGGCCCTCTCTTCTTACCTCCGTAAGGAACGTATAAGTTTCCATACTTATACGCTCCAGGAGGAGCGCGAACTCCGCGTTGTAATACGCGGAATCCCTAAAGAGTTAGATGTAGAGCTCGTCAAGGCCGATCTGTTAGAACAGGGCTTTCCAGTGAATTCTGTGCACCGTATGCACACCGGTCGCGGTAGGGAGCCATATAATATGGTTCTAGTCACCCTCCAGCCTACCCCCGAGGGTAAGAAAATCTTCAACACACAGACCGTCTGTAGGCTCTCCGGTATCGCCATCGAAGCCCCCCATAAAAAAAGGCACTCCTAGCCAGTGCCATAACTGTCAATTGTACGGACACTCTTCCCGTAACTGTCACGCGCGCCCCCGATGTGTTAAGTGTTTGGGCGATCACGCCACGGCCCTCTGCGCTCGCGACCAAAAAACCGCGACGGAACCGCCTAGTTGCGTCCTGTGTCGAACACAGGGTCACCCCGCGAATTACCGTGGTTGCCCCCGAGCCCCTAAAATAAATCGCCGCGTCGCCCGCCAAAACCGCCTCCGAGCTTCCGGCCCAGACATCAAAGCCTCGGCACCCTCTGCGTCGCGGGCTAAGCCAGCGTTCGTTCCGGCGGCGGTGCCCAGTGTCTCAGCCTGGGCAAAACCGCTGCCGTACACGAACACGGCTACAACTCCCTCCTCCGCGATTCGTCCCGCCCCCGCGACTCGTCCCTCTCCCGCGACTTGCGCTCCGACCGCGTCCGAAAATCTCGCTTTAGCGATCGACTTCTTTCAGTCGATCAACTTTGAGCGCGTTAACGCTTTGGGCGACGCCATTCGCGCTGCCTCCACTGCACAACACTTTATCGCCGTTGTGCAGGAATACGCCGACGTATACGCGTCATTAAATACGTACGTCCTCCCCTCACTCCGCCGGTAATCAATGGCGTATATAAGTAGAATAAAGCCCCTATCCGTAACGATAGGGTTTTTTAACGCTTACGGTCTCGCAAATCAACGTGATCAGGTTTCTGACTTTTTGCGTGACCATCAAATTGATATCTTTTTAGTGCAGGAGACCCTACTTAAGCCCGCGCGCCGTGACCCTAAAATCGCGAACTATAACATGGTCAGGAACGACAGGCTCTCTGCCCGTGGTGGTGGTACCGTCATTTACTATAGAAGAGCCCTGCATTGCGTCCCGCTCGATCCTCCCGCGCTCGCTAATATCGAAGCATCAGTGTGCCGAATCTCACTGACGGGACACGCGCCGATCGTTATCGCGTCCGTTTATCTTCCACCGGATAAGACCGTTCTAAGCAGTGATATCGAGGCGCTGCTCGGTATGGGGAGCTCTGTCATTCTGGCGGGCGACCTAAATTGTAAACACATCAGGTGGAACTCACACACCACAACCCCGAATGGCAGGCGGCTTGACGCGTTAGTCGATGATCTCGCCTTCGATATCGTCGCTCCGCTAATCCCGACTCACTATCCGCTAAATATCGCGCATCGCCCGGATATACTCGACATAGCGTTATTAAAAAACGTAACTCTGCGCTTACACTCGATCGAAGTAGTTTCAGAGTTAGATTCAGACCACCGTCCCGTCGTTATGAAGCTCGGTCGCGCTCCCGATTCCGTTCCCGTCACGAGGACTGTGGTGGATTGGCACACGCTGGGCATCAGCCTGGCTGAATCTGATCCACCATCGCTCCCGTTTAACCCGGACTCTATCCCGTCTCCTCAGGATACCGCTGAAGCCATAGACATCTTAACGTCACACATCACCTCGACATTAGATAGGTCATCGAAACAAGTTGTAGCGGAGGACTTCCTTCACCGCTTCAAATTGTCCGACGATATTAGGGAACTCCTTAGAGCTAAGAACGCCTCGATACGCGCCTACGACAGGTATCCTACCGCGGAAAATCGTATTCGAATGCGTGCCCTACAACGCGACGTAAAGTCTCGCATCGCCGAAGTCCGAGATGCCAGATGGTCTGATTTCTTAGAAGGACTCGCGCCCTCCCAAAGGTCTTACTACCGCTTAGCTCGTACTCTCAAATCGGATACGGTAGTAACTATGCCCCCCCTCGTAGGCCCCTCAGGCCGACTCGCGGCGTTCGATGATGACGAAAAAGCAGAGCTGCTGGCCGATACATTGCAAACCCAGTGCACGCCCAGCACTCAATCCGTGGACCCTGTTCATGTAGAATTAGTAGACAGTGAGGTAGAACGCAGAGCCTCCTTGCCACCATCGGATGCGTTACCACCCGTCACCCCGATAGAAGTTAAAGACTTGATCAAAGACCTACGTCCTCGCAAGGCTCCCGGTTCCGACGGTATATCTAACCGCGTTATTAAACTTCTACCCGTCCAACTCATCGTGATGTTGGCATCTATTTTCAATGCCGCTATGGCGAACTGTATCTTTCCCGCGGTGTGGAAAGAAGCGGACGTTATCGGCATACATAAACCCGGTAAACAAAAAAATCATCCGACGAGCTACCGCCCGATTAGCCTCCTCATGTCTCTAGGCAAACTGTATGAGCGTCTGCTCTACAAACGCCTCAGAGACTTCGTCTCATCCAAGGGCATTCTCATCGATGAACAATTCGGATTCCGTACAAATCACTCATGCGTTCAACAGGTGCACCGCCTCACGGAGCACATTCTTGTGGGGCTTAATCGACCAAAGCCGTTATACACGGGAGCTCTCTTCTTCGACGTCGCAAAAGCGTTCGACAAAGTCTGGCACAATGGTTTGATTTTCAAACTATTCAACATGGGCGTGCCGGATAGTCTCGTGCTCATCATACGGGACTTCTTGTCGAACCGCTCTTTTCGATATCGAGTCGAGGGAACCCGCTCCTCCCCACGACCTCTCACAGCTGGAGTCCCGCAAGGCTCTGTCCTCTCACCCCTCCTATTTAGCTTATTCGTCAACGATATTCCCCGGTCGCCGCCGACCCATTTAGCTTTATTCGCCGACGACACGACTGTTTACTATTCTAGTAGAAATAAGTCCCTAATCGCGAAGAAGCTTCAGAGCGCAGCCCTAGCCCTAGGACAGTGGTTCCGAAAATGGCGCATAGACATCAACCCAGCGAAAAGTACTGCGGTGCTATTTCAGAGGGGAAGCTCCACACGGATTTCCTCCCGGATTAGGAGGAGGAATCTCACACCCCCGATTACTCTCTTTAGACAACCCATACCCTGGGCCAGGAAGGTCAAGTACCTGGGCGTTACCCTGGATGCATCAATGACATTCCGCCCGCATGTAAAATCAGTCCGTGACCGTGCCGCGTTTATTCTCGGTAGACTCTACCCCATGATCTGTAAGCGGAGTAAAATGTCCCTTCGGAACAAGGTGACACTTTACAAAACTTGCATAAGGCCCGTCATGACTTACGCGAGTGTGGTGTTCGCTCACGCGGCCCGCACACACATAGACACCCTCCAATCCCTACAATCCCGCTTTTGCAGGTTAGCTGTCGGGGCTCCGTGGTTCGTGAGGAACGTTGACCTACACGACGACCTGGGCCTCGAATCAATTCGGAAATACATGAAGTCAGCGTCGGAACGATACTTCGATAAGGCTATGCGTCATGATAATCGCCTTATCGTTGCCGCCGCTGACTACTCCCCGAATCCTGATCATGCAGGAGCCAGTCACCGTCGACGCCCTAGACACGTCCTTACGGATCCATCAGATCCAATAACCTTTGCATTAGATGCCTTCAGCTCTAATACTAGGGGCAGGCTTAGGGACCCCGGTAACCGTACTCGTCGAACTCGACAAAGAGGTCGACGTGCAACCTAACCCATGCATCAGCCCGCTGAGTTTCTCACCGGATCTTCTCAGCGGGTCGCGATTCCGATCCGGTAGTAGATTCATTCGCGAAACAATTGCTCTTGAGTTGTTAGGTCTCCTTCGGAGGCGCTCGGGCAGTTGTTAGCAAATCCCACCCCTCTTGGCTGAGCCTTTGCTCGCCCACCTGTCCTGGTGAAACTGGAAAGGCCTTCGGGCCACCAGTAAACTTTCAATCATAAAAAAAAAAAAAAAAAAAAAAAAGCTCGGTTTTGTTTCATCTGCCCATACTTGTGCACGTTCACAGATGCTAAACGCTCAATAAGCTATCATTATAATACGTTTAAACCTGAAGTAACGCTCAATTAACAACAGAAAAAAACAATGCGTTCGTGGCAACCAAACCTATATAATTTATCTATTTTCGTGGCGTGCAACCACTTTGACAGTAAATACGACCTACAATGACTGGACATAGACTACGACAGAGACTTGACAGGTGATATGAAATAAAACAAAGAAAAGAAATGGAACGAGGACGGACGTGAGTGCGGCAGTAGTATTTTCAATGCGTTTTTAAAAGACAAACACGAATCAGACAACAAGGAACGAACCGACGGCTCACATACGTACATATGTGGACTTTTTGGTGGGAATGCGAGGAGTGAAGTTGTGTGATTTGTTTTATTTTGTCTATTTAGTGTTTCTTCAGGTTCAAATGTGTAATAACGGTGGTTTATTAACTGTTTAATACCTGTGAAAGTGCACAAATGTGGGAAAATGAAACAAAGCCGCTGGACGTCACTTCTCGGGTCCTCCAAAAAGTCTCAGTAAACGACCACCATTTTACTGAGATTATATTTCATCCCATATCACCTCGTCTCATTTCATTTAATTTCATCCCAGTTATAAACTTCCCAATGACAGGACACAAAATGCAACGGCCCCCAGTACCCGGCAGCTCTACTATTCCTGACCACGGTGGCGGTCACGGTAACGGTAGGGCAGGGGGTGCGAAGAATCCCCGGTCGGCAGGCCACCATAAACAACTGACCATTGGCACGTTTAACACCCGGACTTTGAGGCGAGATGAGGATGTGGAAGAGCTGGAGGTAGAATTGAGGTCCATTAAATGGCATATCCTTGGGCTTTCGGAGGTCCGTAGAGAGGATGAGGACACCGTCATCCTCGAGTCTGGAAACCTCTTCTACTACCGTGAAGGAGACCAGCTTTCTCAAGGTGGTGTTGGGTTCATCGTTCACAAAGCCATCGCTAACAACGTCGTGGAGCTATCGAGTGTGTCGTCGCGGGTGGTGTACATTGTAGTTAAAATCTCAGAGAGATATTTACTCAAGGTCGTGCAAGTGTATGCACCAACGGCGACACACCCTGATTGTGAGGTTGAGGCCTTATATGAAGACATCTCTAAGGCCATTCATAACACCACCAAGACCCACTTCACTGTTGTAGTTGGCGACTTCAACGCCAAAGTGGGAATACAAGGGGAAGACGAATCCATAATTGGACGGTATGGTTTGGGGACGAGAAACTACAGAGGACAAATGCTTGTCAATTTTCTGCAGAAGAAGGGGCTCTATTTGATGAACTCGTTTTTCAAAAAGAAGCCCCAAAGGAGATGGACTTGGCAAAGTGCCGACAAAGTGACACGGAACGAGATCGATTGCATCATGGCGGATAAGAAGCGAATATTTACGGATGTCTCAGTGGTCAACAGGTTTAGTGCCGGCAGTGACCACCGACTTATTCGAGGAACCCTAAATATCGACATAAGGCTTGAAAGAACCCGGTTGATGAGATCGACTCTGCGCCCGTCTCTTCCCCAAATCATCCATGTTTCCGAGAAGTTCCAATTGAAACTTCAAAATCGATTCAGTCTACTGAATCCCACTGAGGACGTGAACGACGTGGTGGAGAACATGGCGGCGACACTACGTGAAGTTGGCGGAAGATCCTTTGGATCACAGCGGAGAGTTCGTGAAGCTAAGCTAACCCCTGAGACTCTGGCATTAATGAGGAAACGGCGAGAAGCCACTCCATCCGCAAGAACTACAGCAGAGTACGCAATCTTAAATAAGGACGTCCGGAGGATGGTGAGGCGTGACTACCGTAGCTTTAATGCTAGACGCATTGAAGCTACGATAGAGCGCAATAAAGACCTTAAAGCCTTTGTACTGACGTCTAAAAGTGCTCCTCTGCTTAAGCTTAAGCGAGAATCTATAGTTATATTCTGTAGTTACTTCCAAGCCAGAAATCTTAGGCGAGGTCGAAAAATATTATGGCAAACTCTACGCAATGCACACTTCTCTACCTACACCCGCCAACCGAGCTAGTGACAGCCGAGCACCGCTTACTCGGCATTACTCGGATGATGTCCCGGACATCAGCATCGGGGAGATTCGGATGGCCCTGGAACAGCTCAAAAATGGTAGAGCGCCTGGTGAAGATGGAATTACTACGGAGCTGCTGAAATCCGGAGGGGTTCCTATCCTGAAGGAATTACGGAGCCTGTACAATTCCGTCATACACAATGGGACTACACCATTGGCGTGGACAAGGAGTCGGGTCGTGTTGTTCTTCAAGAAGGGTGATAAAACTTTGTTGAAGAACTATAGACCGATATCTCTTTTGAGCCACGTCTACAAGGTCTTTTCTAGGGTCATTACTAATCGTCTCGCCCGAAAGCTTGATGAATGCCAGCCACCGGAGCAGGCTGGGTTTCGAAAGGGTTACAATACCGTAGACCATATTCACACCCTCAGACAGATTATAGAAAAGTCTACAGAATATAATCTGCCACTTTGCGTGGCTTTCGTGGACTACGAGAAAGCCTTTGACTCTATCGAGACCTGGTCAGTTCTGGAATTCTTACAGCGATGCCAGATAGACTATCGCTATATCGAGGTGTTGAAAAGTCTATACGAAGCCGCGACGATGACCGTACAAATCCAGGATTGCCAGTCCTACCTATCAAGCTATCAAGCTGCAGCGGGGTGTCCGACAGGGAGATGTTATATCTCCGAAACTGTTCACCGCTGCACTTGAAGATGTCTTCAAGACGCTGGACTGGAAAACATGTGGAATCAACGTCAACGGAGAGTACATGTCACACCTTCGATTCGCCGATGACATAGTCTTAATGTCGGAATCGCTAGAGGACCTCAGTCGTATGCTCAACGATCTCAATGCTGCTTCCCGATGCGTGGGACTGCGGATGAACCTTGACAAGACGAAAGTCATGTTCAATGATAAAATCGTCCCGGGCCAAGTTACCATCTCGAATGCAGTCATTGAAGAGGTAGACTTTGTCGACCTCGGTCAGGCTATCCAGCTTGGCCGGGGTAACTTCAATACAGAGATTGAGAGACGCATACGACTGGGTTGGTCGGCATTTGGGAAATTCCGTGCAATCCTCACCTCGCAAATTCCTCAATGCCTGAAGACAAAAGTCTTTAACCAGTGCATTCTCCCCGCTATGACCTACGGCGCGGAAACTTGGACACTGACGGCAGGGCTGGCCCATAAGTTAAGAGTCGCACAGCGGGCGATGGAGAGAGCTATGCTAGGTATTTCTCTAAGGGACAAAATCCGGAACGAAGAAATTCGACGGAGAACCAAAGTCGACGACATAGCTCTCAAAGCTAGCAGGCTGAAGTGGCAATGGGCCGGTCACATCTGTCGAGACAGCGACGCCAGGTGGGGGAGGAAAGTAATCGAATGGAGGCCACGGATGGGAACAAGGAGCGTGGGGCGTCCTCCAACCAGGTGGACTGACGACTTAGTGCGCACGGCGGGAAGTCGTTGGATGCGGAAGGCGGAGGACCGCATTATGTGGAAGGCATTGGGGAAGGCCTATGTCCAGCAGTGGGCAGATAAAGGCTGATGATGATAATAATTAATGTATCAAATTAATCATCTTCATTTTATTTCATTTCATTCCATATTATCATTATTCTTAAAAATAAGAATAAACAATAAAATAAGACATGACCGAAAGGTCTTAGTTACCAGGTCATAAAATCCCATAAAAAAAACCTATGTACATAAAACAGACGACAAACGAACGAACCGACCGTTCAACTCAATGATATTTTAAATGTAAAAAGAAGCAGATATGTTTCAAGCGCACGTCAAGTGAAGACTCGAAAACAGGCCAACTGGGACGTTTCGTCTTTAGTCGCGTCTAAACAAATGCAATAATAATATAACAAGTGCAATCGTTCCAATTATAGCTATCTTTTTTACTCACGCGCTTATCCCATCTTTTGTACTTTTCATTAATGCTACTTGTCAACATGTGTGTGCACTATATCGGTAGGTATGTAGATATATATGGCGCGATCAGATTTGAATAGTCAGTTACAATGAAGATAACATATCTGTTGTATAAAAAATCATTGGTTCAACTATTAAAAGTATTTTCTTGTGTGTTTCGTGAGTGTCGTCAGCGATACTCATAATTATAATTACTCTTTTAAGGTTTGTACTCACGTTAGTAGTAGTAGTAGTAGTAATTCGAATATCTAAAAGTAATACCATATTTTTCCTTGACCATGAAATGCGAAAAAACGTTATTAACCCGTAAAAATTATTTTAACTATACCTTTCTGAAGGAAGTTTGATCAACTATGATTTAAGTTTGTAAAACTTCCTGCCATACACAACACAAAAGACAAGCCTATAACATGGCTTATATTTAGTTAAAGGGGTGAAAATTATTACATTGTTACAATTACAATTGGCTCGTATATGGCACGAGATGCGGTGAAAGTTTGTAAACACGACCCGCTCGGCTTTGTTCTAATATTGTTTTCAGCAAAACTATTCGAATATTTCAATGGTGTCTACAGTGGGCTTGCGAACATTAAATGATAAGACAGAGCATATATACCGATTCATTCATAGCTCCCGATGGGTGATGAAGTATTTAAAACTGGTGAATGTGTGTAGGCGACTTTTGTAGCAGTTTTAGGCTTATTGCCTTTGACTAGGAAAAAAAAATATACACATTTTGTATGATATTAGTGAATCGGTTAGATAAATCTAATGAGTACAGAAGTGCGAAAATACGCCAACTATATCTATATATTAATACGTAAAGCAAAAACTTTGTACCCCTTTTTACGCAAATTGCGCGGACGGAGGAGTATGAAATTTCGCAAACTTTTAGAAAATATAGAGAAGGAGTGCAGAATGCTAATTTTTTTTTTAAAATTATGCATTAATAATACATATAATCATTAAAAAAGCATTACACACACTACCATGTATTTGACACACACACACACACACATATACACACCCTTTATTTACTGTCAAACTTTTGTCATTGCTTATAGTCTGTGGTTTTAAAACTAATGCCATAAAGAAAAAAAATCTGTGGTCAAATTGAGAATAAATTAATATTGTTTATCTTTATTAATATTTGTTTATAGTTGTAGTCTTGGCGAAATCTGTGATTATAGAAGTATGATAGATAATTTATAATCTTTGACAATAGAACTTTAATAATGTTCAAACTTATAATTTCAAATAATTATAGTCGAATTTCGACTACAGAGGGACTACTAGTATATAAGGATAGGTACATAAAGGATGAATTAAAAAAACATAACATAAAGAAGCACGACCCAGTTTTTATTCTGCTGTAAACGTTTAATAATGATAGTTCATTAGCCGCTTAGTATCAGCGAGGAAATGAAATAAAATCACTGCGCATAGTTTCTCGAGTTCTTTCAAAAAGTTCATGAACTCTTGTTAAATTCCAAGCATTTTACTGTGATTTTATTTCTTTACACCTACTACTATAAAAGACAATTCAAACAAAATGTTTGTTATTCTGTGATTAAGAAACTAAGATGTAGAATGTTGGCATGAGTCTAAAAGTTGTGAACGTCGTTATGGCATTGGTATAGTTTGTTGTACGGCTTCCATTCGAGCAGACACGAACTTGATTGAGTTTTCTGTTTGGACGGTGTGAGAAAGTTTTTGATACGGCATCGTAAATTCCGATGAGATACATACGCATTCAATCTCAAACTTATTTTGTGTTGTCGTTTGAAAAGATAATAATGCTTAAATTACAATGGAATCAAAGTAAAACTTTCCGAATCGAAATTGATTAGTTTAATTTGAACGTTATTTCAAACGGAGAGTAATTATAGAGTGTAGTGATTTTATAAGTACGTATCATGACAGTCAAGCGTTGACAGCCGTTTAAGGCTATGCGTCATGATAATCGCCTTACCGTTGCCGCCGCTGACTACTCCCCGAATCCTGATCACGCAGGAGCAAGTTACCGTCGTCGCCCTAAACACGTCCTTACGGATCCATCAGATCCAATAACTCTTGCATTAGATACCGTCAGCTCTAACACTAGGAGCAGGCTGAGGAATCCCGGTAACCGTGCTCGTAGAATTTGATAAAGAGGTCGACGTGCAACCTAACCCATCCATCAGCTCGCTGAGTTTCTCGCAGGATCTTCTCAGCGGGGCGCGATTCCGATCCGGTACTAGATTCATTCGAGAAGCAGTTGCTCTGAGTTGTTAGGTCTCCTTCGGAGGCGCTCGGGCAGCTGTTAGCAAATCCCACCCCTTCTGGCTGAGTCTTTGCTCGCCCACCTGTCCTGGTGAAACTGTAAAGGCCTTCGGGCCACCAGTAATACTTCAATCATAAAAAAAAATGAAAAAAAGATATCTATAGGCCCGGCGCTGGGGGTTATTTTGAACTCGCGCGATATCTTCCTGCTTACAAACTTTGCCATGATCGTAACAAATACCAGAACGCATGACTGGCTTAGTAAAGAATTCTTGTTTATAACACGAAACTACTTTCATAGAGTAAAATTGAGATTTTGACTTCATGTCACCGGGCAAATGATGAGTCCAATATCATACATCTTACATACATTTTAACTTATTTTGATTAGGTTTATTTCTATGAAAGCAACAGCCTATACGTACTAAGAGTTCTTCTTCTTCTCAGTCGCATGCACTATTGGCAGAGTGGTCGTGGTCATCACTTCGGGTGGTGGTGCGCTTCACCACACATCGCCATTCCTCGCGTACCGCGGCCCTTCTTGTGCACTCGTTAACGGGACCGTTTAGAGCTGCCTTTATTCGGTCGGTCCATCGTAACGATGATCTGCCGCGCGGTCTTGTACCCTCTATCATGCCCTGCACTACAAGGCGCTCAACTGAGTCGTCACCCCGCCGCGACACATGCCCGAAGAAAGTGAGAATGCGACCCTGAACGATGGAGGATAGTCGCTGCTTGATTGACTACGAGTATAACATTAATAATATTGCGCCATCGAGACTTAGTCTAAAGACTTAGTCATAGAATGAATCAGATCAGAAATATTAGAATATAATAGGTTTCAGCATATATTTCATCAAACCTAGACGTCCAGACATCAACTCTCTGTTCTTCTCAATCTTAAAAAGAAAATTGTTGTTATTGATAGCATCGTACAGGTCTAAATAAACAGTAATATTTATATTTCTCCTAACAGAGCATTTCCACCACATCAAGAGATTGGTTGGTGCTGACTACGTAGGTATCGGCGGAGACTTCGACGGCGTCAACAGGTGAGTAGCTCACGAAGGTGGCGAGGGTTGTGGTAGTTCCTCCGGTTCTGAAATATACGGATACAATATTTTCCTACCGGATTGCAAGCCCGTTGCCGTGTGCCAAATAAGTTTTTACAATGAAAATGAAGCATCAACCCTATCTCTCCAAGCAAGTAGTGGTTCTCAAATTGTAACGTGTATAAAATATACAAACGAAGAAATTTCGAGCACGAGTGATGCATACATATTCTTCAATGCTGATTCTCAATGTACAGGGTTCCCCGTGGCTTGGAAGATGTGTCAAAATACCCAGAACTGTTTGCTGAACTGCTTAGGAGTGGACAGTGGAGCGTTCAGGAGTTAAAGAACTTGGCCGGCCTCAATATGCTACGTGTGATGCGACAGGTGGAAAAGGTAAATTTCTGTTCAGGATTTCAGTTCTGAGGTGTGATTTTGTTGAGAAACTATAAAGATCTCGTCAATCATCCATAATAATTACAAACTGTAAACGTTTGTTTGAAATAAAATAATTAAACTTGTGATGAAACCTTAAAATAAGTATAGCCGAAAAGTAAAATTTTTAACACTTTTATTGACAATGCATCATAGACAACATACTAAAATGAAATGGACGTAAACGTTTTTCAACCGTGCGTCTTATAATTTCGCAGTCTAAAAAAGAATAGTTTTGCTTCAAATATTAACACAAACTTTTTAACAGAAATTAATCATAGTGTGAAAATTGCGGCCATTTTATTTTTGGAACGAAGTTCCTTATGAGACGATGCGGAGGGGTACCCTAACCGGGAAAAAACGTCCGTAACGTAAGATTTTATATTTGTTGCTTCATAACTTTTGACTAGGTGAATATATTTTGATGATTCTTTTTTTATTAAAAAGCTGACCCTTTCCGTGTGGTCTCATTTCAATTTAGTCCAGTTCTGATAACGGTATCCATGAGAAAACCATATAAGCCTTAAATTTGCATTAAATACCTCAATAACTCAATATCACGCCAACCAATTTCGATGATTATTGTTTTAGTGTATATTAATTTGTTTTGGAATATCTTTTTTTATCAATAAAAAAATCATAATAAAAAATTTATACCCGAATAATTATTTTCTTTATACCTCGAATAAAACTTAAAATTAATATTTTTTTATAATAAGGAACTTCGTTCCTATCCGGTGTCCCACGACACCACACATCTTTTTTTTAGCAAAAAAACTAGAGCGAATCTGCTTCCTCAACATTTGTGTGAGAAAATTGTGACTTGTGAATGATATATCTTTTATATCCAGGTCCGCGACGAAATGCGAACAAACGGTGTCGAGCCTGAGGAGCACCCGGACTCGCCCAGCGACAACGGCAACTGCACCAGCAATGCTTTTTACACAGAGAACGTTTAAACACGACAAGTGACGTCACGCATCTGTCAAACGATGAAAGAAACATGGCCGACTGACAAGCTATTTTATTGTGACGATTTTTTCGTATTTAATTCTTTTTAATTAGGTCAAGTATTTGAAACAAGAAATTGTTGTACTCTATACACAAAACTAAATGCTGTGTGTACTAATTTATTATAATTTAATAAACGAGATTTTGTACCATGACAGAAATCATACAAATTAAACTCTGATATCATCAATATTTAAATGGAGTTCCAAATGAGTTGGTATTCGATTTTAATTAATATTAAATAACGACAGATGCGTGAAAACACGCTTTAACGCTCTCGGACACAAACATATTCCGTAATTATGATACGAATTGATCAAGTTTCAATGTTGTGTGAAATTTTACTAAACACTTTTCCAATATGGATTTTCAATAATATAGTTATTATTGTTAACGACTTCTGTTTTCATTTAATGACCGCGCTACAGTAACAGAATTAAGAAACATATAAGTGGAATATTTTGGAAAAGTTTTTACTAAAATTAAATTTTTAATTAATTACAAAATAATCACTTTTAAGTGTATTGAAAACAGCTGTCGTATTTCGGAACAGCACGCTGCCGATCACTTTGTGCGTCCACTTATTGGATAGGTAGTCACTAAAATAATGGTTTAATAATCTTACCTAATTTGACAGCTGTCTTCAACTAATAAATGTCGTATAATTATTATTATAAATAAATGTTGTAGTGCATGATAGATGTTCGATGTAATGGCACTTCTACCTTCCTGTGTCCTCTGCTCAAACTATCCTTCAGACCACATATCACTTCTGACTAAATCGCCTCCAGGAATGACTGCACTATGTACGTTGACTTTATTGACTAGAAGCAAAACTATAGATTTGTGAAAGAATATATATTGTTGAATAATACACAGAGACAACATTTCAGCATTGTCTTCCACGACTGATTTTTTATAATTAATTTAAATTAAAAAAATAAAACCTTAGTTCCCTTGATTAAAAACAGATGACGTGTGATTTACTTCGAACATGTTTATAGAACGGGAATTGAAAGTGTTTTGATTTGAAAATGTAAAGTAAGGCTTTAATAAAAGAAAAATAAGGTACTGAATAATCTAAGGAGCAAAAGTGTTTTTATTTTGATATAAATTATAAATAGCGCTTTTCGAACTTAAGCGAAAATATAAGTAGTTAGAATTCAACAAAATTGAACAGTATCCAAATCTAAAGTTTTTATTTTATTCAAATTCGTTTTTCAAGTGAAGTCAAGAATTCTAGTACTACCCTTATTTTGAATAGATAACAACACTATCTTTATTAAAATGAATTAAAATTAATCGTATTCTCATGCACATTAAAATATTATTCCACGCATTACTAATGAAGCTAAGATTTGAAACTAAGTATTTGAAGCCGCTCATTAGCAATTGCGAACTTTTCACTAATATTTTACACCTATTTAATCTCAAATGAAATTCTATGTGGAATCAATAATGTGCATGATATTCGTAAATTAGATGAGAGCGCGGTGCAAACATTACGTAATGAATTTGAACTAATTACACTAAAGCAGTTTTGTACGTTTTAAATCTTAAAATAAATATGCAGTATCTCAAATTGAATGTTCAACCAATCAAAACTATGATGTTGGCTGTGACTTCAGAGAAATTCTGGATGTACTGACATGAACATTACTCGTGGACTTGGTTTTTTTTGTCACAATAATTCAAGAGTGCGTTGCTAAATTATATTGGGTTGATAAATAATATGTGAACACTGCATTTAAAAGATCTGGAATATATTTTAATAAATATGTTCTAAATAATTTCGAATTTTCTTGTAAATAACTAAAAAAATCAGCGAATTTCCGAAATCGCTTAAAAATTTGCAAAGATAATACGATTGACAGAGTCAATAAGTCTGTTCGAGTGTTTTATTCGAATAAATATTTATCGTGTAATTCGATATTCCATCCGGACGCTGACAGAATGACAAACAAACGATTACTACGTATATTTTATTCAACTTGTATTGAGATTTTACCCTGAAAATAACGCTTGGGGTAGAACTGCTAAATCTGATAAAAACTACAACGAAGGAAAGTAATAAATCTTGTTTTCTCTCTTTCTAACCCTCGAAAAACTTATCTTTACAAGTTTCTTAGGCGATTTAGAATAAAAGGGTGATAAATTAAAAATAAAAAAATATCTTATAAAATTGTGACTGAACTGTTTTTGAACCTTTATTAATTAGCGTACTTAAGGGTCTGATGTCTGGCTGTTATTTTGTAATTATTTTGAGCACGTGTAACTACGTCTTAATAACGAGTATCGGTGACGAAACGATGTTATGGCCATACAGAAACCCTTCGAAAATATTAAAGTGAGTGAGTGAGTGATCATTCACTCACTCATTCAGTCACTCACTCATTCACTCATTCACTCACTCACTCATTCACTCACTCACTCATTCACTCACTAACTCGCTCAGAATCACATGTCGTCCTGTAATCACGGTGGCTCAAGGTATTATTACATATTGCATAGATATGTCTTGCGCTACCCCAACTGGCGGATTATGTTTGCGTCTACCACACTTCATACATTGAATACAGAGCCTCTAAAAAACCTTTAAGCTGAAGCACAGTCCTGTTTGAACTCGATACTAATGAATATATTTGCTCTGTCTCTATATTGTCTCCAAAACTTTGTACCATATTATGACACTGATGTTGATGACCGTGATAAAAAAAACGTTTATTTTTCATAAAGCATCCACAACTATATAAAAAACTGAAGCCACCAAGAACAATATTAACGCGTATTAGTATACGTCAAAGTAACTACACTTGGTATATAATTTCATGTTTTAACAGTACATATATGTATACACATATTAATATATACATCGTCTTTCACGCCCTTCCCCCATTCCTCCGGTTGAACAATTCATTAAATAATTGTATCGCGTACAGCCTAATGTTTTAACACTCGCATTTAGCTACTGTATAATTTGAAGACGTGTATTTTTGAAATTCAATCTTACATCGTTTCGTTCCGTGGGTGCTCGTTAGCCGGAGTTGTGTGGCGCATTGTCGTAACGCAGTCGAGACTGGTGCGAGTACTGAGTTTGTATTAAATAAACGGTAATACTGAGGTACATAAATAGAGCGTAGGCCTAAACTAATAACATAAACATTTTCAGTGTTTGAGGTTAGACGGCGATAAATAAAACTGATGATATTTAAATTTAATTAATCTTATATTCCTTGGTGGCATACGCAACGCAAAATTTAATAAATAACTAAGTTATCCCAAATATGTTATAAAAAAGCCTATATTACCAAAAACAACAAATTGACTTACCAACAACAAACCACACCACCTGAAGAACAACCAAGCTTAAATAAAGCTCAAGTATGAGGAGAGCCGAAGACCGAGCTCAGTGGTGTCGATTAAGAGAGGCCTATGTCCAGCACTGGACAACTGTGGGCTGATGATGACGATGGCGATAAAGCTCAACTACCGAAATTCGTAGCTATTTTATTCCAAGTCTCGAAAAATCCTATTCCTTCTTCCCCCTATCTCCTACTTTAAATAAACTATGGACAATGCGCTATATAACTTTATAACTCCAACTTATATAAATATTATTAATATTATTACACTTGATATTGAAATAAACACGTTTGCTGTATACATACTGTAATTTGTGTTTTATTTAATTATTATACTTCAAACATCATAGTAGTAGAAAATGTTATTTTCAAAGTTGGCATCTTTTATTCGTATTAAAAAAAATGGACTACCTGGATTATTAAACATTCAATGTTTCAAAATTCAATTTATTTTTCAGAAATCACGTTTAAAATACTTTTAATTCTGGATTCTGCAATATTTTTAGAGCTTCGTCGACCTACAGCGTCAGTCAAATGCAAAGGTTGTGCTATACAATAGCCATTGAATGCTTCCAGTGCAGATTTCTATTGTATTCTGAATTAATATTAGCTTGAAACACGCAATTTTATGCTCATACATGTCTTTATTCTTGAAACATGTTTCTAAATTGGTAACTAGGCATACGACCGACTTGATGATAAGTGGTCATGGACATGTTTCCTTGTTCATGAACTTTACTAACAAGACTAATAATTTTAACAAAACCACTCGTTGTAACATCATTTTTAACATATTTATAATATTGACTATAAATATTATACATAGAAGGTAACATAAGATCAAGCGAATTCAACAGCCAAAATAAAATCTTAAACCACATTAAATCCGTTTACTGAAGGAAAATAAAATACAAATAACATTGAAAAATATTTTAAAAAGAGAATCTCAAATGCATCGTAAAAAGCTCCTTTCTAAGCGGGTTCGTTCATCGGGTATTCGGCTCAAAGCTGAAAAGTTGAGCAACAGGAAATGACGTAGGGAAAAGCTTCAATATTGCATTCTCACACGCATTACTCGTCGGAGGTGTAGACTTCTCGAGGATAAGAAACGTGACATAGCTCGATAAACATCCCGTCGGATAATTTGATCATAAATTTCGAATGTAAATAATACAAATTGGAACTCAAATAATAAATTAACAAAGAATTGTTCTAAGGTGAGCATGACCGGAGTCGCCAGATCTGTAATGAACACTTTAAATTAACAGTCGCATTGTTGTGTAAAAAACAATTCACAATACACGACATCAGAAAGATTTAGGATTCTTAGATAGCCAGTGAACGTTTTGTTACCGTAGCGCTGTGGTTAATGCGAGTACCGGGTCTCGCTCAGTAATTTGTCATGCTGACGATTCAGACGGCGTGAATTATTAAAAGAATGACGAAGCATCTTGCTTGGAGAGCATCCGAGCCTCTGCATTAAACAACTTTACAAAATTTTGACTAAACTTTGATAATTAATCACGTAAAAAATGTTCAGTACGATGATGGTATAACTCGATATATTTATTACAGCATACTTTAATGATTTGCGCATTTGAAAATAGCTCTAAACAGCGCTTTTTTTTAAAGTTTTTTTTAAATTAAGGTCCCATCAATATATGACACGCATAAATCACGTAAAACTTGTTTTGATGAGTGATTTAGACTTAAATTTCGAATATATTAGTGAATATATACGTATATTATATTACACTAGCTGCGCAAATTAATATTCAATTAATATAATTATCAGAATCGCATTATCTGTATAGTTACAATAAAAATATATTATTATGTAGAAAAAAGACCGAACTACGGCTCGTCGCTCAATAAGCTACCTATCAAGCTAGCGTAGGTATAAATTTGAACCAACTAAAACCCTGTGTCACTCACTTTATAACCTCTGTCCGAGTATTAGTCAGGAGAGACTTCAGTTGAAACAGAAAGAATACATGTTTATTTTTTTCTGAATGAAATTTGATGGAGCTGTTGGAGTTTGATTTTAGCCTAATCGATCTAGAGACGGAAGATTGAGATCTATAGTGAAAATAAATCAAAATCTACTATCGCGAACTAATGATTTCATCAACCGTACCTACTGTATTGGATTAAAATACACCTTTCAATTTTGTTCTGCACCACTTTTATTGTGTATTTTTACGAAAGCAAAATTGAAATGTAAGTTATAATAGACGATATCTGGGGCATGTTTGGCGCGATGAAATTCGCTTGGGACTTCATTTGAATACCGAAATGATTTTGCCCAGTTGCCGAAATTATTTTAAGCAAACTTTTTTGTTCAGCATTGGAACAATTGGCCCGTGATGGGTGTAGTTGCATTACGAAAGTTTTGAGATCGCTTCGGATATAGTTACATACATATTTTTTATTGGATTGGGTGGGACTATGAATTTAAAATTGTGGGACTCACCTTCTGCGCGTCATAAGTACGTAGTGCTAAATCTGAAAACTTCACTTAACAGATTAAAATCACAAATGACTTAGCTGACAGCGGACCTACCCTTGCGATCAAGCATACCCACTGTAGAAATATGCGGAGCAGGACTATGAGGGCTACACGTCTGGATCAGCAAATGTCTGAGAACTGTTGTTCTTATGAGACCACGAGTACTTTATATTACATTAATAATCGTGCATTATAATTTCAAGAATATCAGTAGTACGTACTGTCGCGTACGAATAATCATGTTACTTAATTATTTCTTGATAGCTAGAGCTCGTCTACCAATCTATCTATATATATAAAAATGAATTGCTGTTCGTTAGTCTCGCTAAAACACGAGAACGGCTGGACCGATTTGGCTAATTTTGGTCTTGAATTATTTGTGGAAGTCTAGAGAAGGTTTAAAAAGTAGATAAATATAAAATACTTGAAATTAAATAAAAATAACAATTTTGTTTTTCCTTTCATGTGTCGGACGGATACATTTTGTTTGTTTTAAGTTTATTTTATACAAAATTAGGTCTTTTATTTATCGATTGAGGCACTGTGAAGTCTGCCAGGTCTGTAATAAAAACTACATAAAACTTTTTTTCATTCAACAGTTTTTTTCCAACAAATTCTCGTGCAATATATTTCACGAGAATTTTCGTGGATAATAATGTTCTTGAAGGGAAGCAAACTGCGCTCATACCGTTAATAGCGGCAGCCGGTGTTGCGAAAACAGATATTTTAAGACTCAATTCTCACGTATGAACTTCTGAGTTCGCGATTAATGGTTCGTGTGTGAGGCATGGACAAGACGGGGTCTCATTGATAGCGGGCTATATATTTTAACAGTTACATATTACATATAGCGAATAAATTGTTTAAAGGATGATAGATCTAAAACAAATGTAGCCAAAGTTCGAATACCCTTTGATTGAGACTTCACACATATCGAGATCCCACAATACGGGCAACGCTAAGTTGTAGTACCATATATAGATAAGCGGACATCAATCCACTTGATGCTGTGGCCAGTTATCATAGATTCTACTTGTCTTCTTCTTATTCTTCACCGAATAATACTGGCAGCTCTGACTCAGTCCGCCGTCTCATGGTACCTCTGCCAAGTGGATGGATACCTTATATTTTGACTTGAACTACCATAGACCATCATAGCATAAGTAGCAATGCAGAACCCGTAACATGTCGTTGAAGTCATCTAATACTGGAATAGCCTCCATCCTACTCCTCAAGCCAAAATGCACCATCATGCCTAATGCTGTACGACAGAAATAGGTTTGACGGTGGTTATTAACAGTGCAAGCTCGTAATACGCTATAGCAATCAAAGACTATTAGTCTTTGATTGCTTTGTCGTAACTGAGTTATAATATACAATGAGTAATATTGAGAGAGATGACAAATAATTGCAAAATCACATTGAAAACTACTCGGTATTTAATTGTATCATTAGTACGAATCCGATTAGTGGTTTATAATAATTAATTAATCGAAAGGATTAAGGATTCTATTATAGTCTAGAATACAATTATAGTGTGCTGAGCTAATAACGCAATACAATTCGCTTTTGTGCGTCCTAACGATTGGCGGTCCTCTACTTTGTCGACTGTTATCAAATAAACGCTACAAGCGCGAAATTCAATTGTTTTAGTTACAATCGCCCATGATCAATTCCAATTCCCTCCGCTGACAGAGCAACCTCGACTTCAAGCAGGTGAGTTATGGTGTTGAGCAAAAAGACGTACAGACCGCCCTCCCACTCATTGAAATGAGAATAATCAATATTTAGTATACAATTTAGCTTAAGCGTTAAAATTCCTGTATACCTTCTGAAAGGTGTAGCTCTTTGTTGCGAAAAGATATTTAAAGAGATCGATTCATAAAGACTTGAATCTGGGGGACTATAATTTTGTTTACTAAGGATATATAACTATGTTCCATCTATTGACGTAGATCAATAGATGGAATATATAATATATAATATCAATACTACCGAACTAACAGAATTCTGTTTTATGTTAGCTGACTACGAAGACCTTCTTAAGATGTCGGACTTCGTGAGATCCAATTGTTGCTACCTTCCCTTCAAACCAAAATAACATAATATGAATGAAAAACGACATATTACATTTTTTGTCTTTAATATTTAAGGAAATTAAACTTTAGTACAACAATTTTACCTTAAAAATACTAGGCATCTAAAATTTAAGTCAATTGTAAAATGAAGAAGCGGATGACTACGTGTAAAGCGTTCGATACATTCCTGATCCTGTTAAAACACGTACATTTTTTTTTAAACAAACCTGCCACAGATTTGTAATTCTCACTTCGCCAATGTTCTAATATATAATACATATATAAACTTTGACCATAAGCCGGGTGCCGGTAATGGCTTCATTTCAGAGCGGCCTGCTATATTATCTAACTATACACAGTAATAAAGTTTCATGTTTTGTCATCATTATATTTCTCCTAACCTATTCTCAGAATTATCCGAGACTTAAGCGCGCTATGTTCTTTCTTTGTCTTGGGCTTATTTTCTTTATTCATTTTCAGTTTTTGGAGCCAAGATCTTTTTGATATTGTAGAACAGATCTAGATCATACTAGAACTATAATCATAAAAACGCTTTTACTTTATTACATGTCTAAACTCACAATTCAAATTTTAGGCGCAAAAACAATTGTTTTCCTGCGAAACTTACGCAATAAACCTATTTTACTATGTTTAAATTTCGTAGGAAAGTTAACCTTGTCTCTTAACTTTAGGGTTTATATTTTGATAGCAAGTTTTAAGGGTAATCGTGTATGGTCGTAGAATAAATTTACAGGGTCGTAATGAGAGCTATGGAAAACATTTTCGTCTGTCCTTTGTCTTTGATTTTCTTGTGTGGTCTAAAAGAATATGAACGATTAATTCACATTCTAATATAAACACACAAAGAGTATGTAATTATTTTGGCACTAAAAAATTACCTACTATTACCTAACCTACCCGATCTCTGCATACGCATATAAATGTAATTTTTAAGCTGATGAGATTTTGATTTTGAATCTTTTTTGCAATGTATAAATAAGAATCAGAAATTATTTTATCAAATCAGTATATTTATTGTATACCATATATTTAGATATAGTTATAGCAAAGCCTAGTACACACTTAAATACTATAAAAAAATAAGTGCATTAGATTGCTTCCGACAAATATCTTTTGTCTTAGAGCAAAATACAACATCTTGATTTTTATTTGTTTTGTTTTCTGTTTGGCAGATAGCCAAATTATGAAGCTTAGATTCAGCTATCGTAAGAAAACTGCTGATAATAAGCAAAGAAAACGCCTGGACGTACGTAGCCTTAATTTGATATCTTGTTTTAATGTTGTAAATATACATATTGCTACTTATTATCTCTCCACTAATGAATGTTGACAGTCTTGTTTGTCGTGCTTCGATACGAAAATCTCTTTACATTCTCTCATCCAGACTTCGTATTTTAGGCAACTGTGAAACGTATATCTATCTACTCACTGTAACCTCTATTAGATTTATACCATATTCTATTAGAATAATTTTAACTAGCAGTCAGTCACCTAGACAATGTTATTTGCTATAGAAATAGAAGGCGAATAAAAGTTAAATTACCAAATTAAGCAGTGAATTATCAAGCAGTAATTGAATGTTTTGCGTCGCCAATTTTTTTCACATTGTTTATTCATACGTAGAATAAAGCACAAAGCCGTGATATCAGACAGTGGAATGAAGAGGCCATAGACATGTCGAGAATACCAATGTCTGCATTTAGAAACAATATGTCTAACAAAAGTAAAATTGAAAATGACTGGTAAGATAAGAAGTGTTGCAATCCCAAACGAGAAGGCACCACTATCCTCTATTAATTTCTTACCCGAAGCAATCACGCCCGTTGGAAAGATGAAGCAGTCGTTATACAATATAATTAACATTCTTGCTATACTATCGAAAGACTTAAAGAAGCAAACCCTGGTCACGTCATATCCATAATATTATGTAATAGATGTATGTAATGGAATGAAGGTTCAATCGGAAATCAATTTGTTCCTTGAGCATTGTACGTTCATCTTCAATTAAGTACCACCGAAACCTCTGAAACCTTATCGCAGTCCTGAAATTACCCTAATGAACGTTCCTGATAGTAAACTCAGTCGCTAGTTCTGTTTTAGTCGCTGAATATTTGAAAGCTAGTAATCGTTAAGGCTTGGCGCACAATAATACGTGTTTATTAATGTACGACTTCCACTTGTTCATAGTTGAAGACTATTGCAATGGTATTCCAGCGCGAACTCTCACGTTCAGTAGACCGACGTCCTAATTCTCTTGTTCAGAACTTGCATTACAAGGTTTTGTTAAAATTATAGTTCGTGCGATTTTTAGATTTTGCCTGAGTTCATCTAGTCAGTGACAGATACTTCTAGATGTTTAGAATTATGTAGATTGAAAACGCATTACCTCATATACTTCCTTATGGAGATTGCCTGTTAACAATCGAATTTATAAGATGACTAGCTGACCCCGCAGACTTCGTAGTGCCTCAATCTATATATAAAACTTCCACAAATAATTCAAGACCAAAATTAACCAAATCTGTCCAACCGTTCTCGAGTTTTGCGAGAGTAACGAACAGCAATTCATTTTTATATATATAGATAGATGTTAGGCTAATTGTTGAGCAGGCAGGTACACACCTTAATCGAGATACCAAACGTATAAATTAAATAATTTTCATAGTCCGAGCGTATACATACGTCCAGCCTTAGTTCCTTTGTCCATTTGTGTATATCGTAATCAGAATCGACAATTGATTCCAGTGATTCTGGGGCTCAAACAATTCTGTTAAAGTAATTAACTAATGCCGGAAGTGAGATCGGCTTATTAAATTTTCAGAAACGTAATGTATTTTATTTTATAAATTGTTTTCATCATCTGGTTCATTCATTGCGCACCAGATTACTCTTAAAAAGTGAAGATTAAAGATCTAAGTGAGCAGGTAAGTTATATTTGGCTCACATAGTCTCACAAACGGAAGACAATATATCAAATAAAACACATTAAGCCTCTTTGCTCTGGGTACGTTTCTACTTTAGTGAAGATTTAGAATTTACTAATATTTATATGTAGCGCCGTGTAGAATACATTAATTAACAGGAGTACACTAGACTATGAAACAAAGCCAGCGCGAAACTAGATATACTTTAAACTTTATTCATTAAACGAAGTTTGGTAGCGTTAAACCTTATCTCCTAAATATTCATTGATAATCGCGTTGTTAGCGGCACTGATTCACAGGTTATCAACTTAATTATTTTATCTGCTTAAAGACATACTCGTACCTTTTTTTTCCTACCTAGATGCGTGGACGAGCTCACAGCCCACCTGATGTTAAGTGGTTACTGGAGCCCACAGACATCCACAACGCAAATGCGCCACACACCTTGAGATACAGTTCTAAGGTCTCAGTATAGTCACAACGGCTGCCCCACCCTTCAAACCGAAACGCATTACTGCTTCACGGCAGAAATAGGCGGGGCGGTGGTACCTACCCGTGCGGACTCACAACAGGTCCTACCACCAGTAATTACGCAAATTATAATTTTGCGGATTTCATTTTTATTACACGATGTTATTCCTTCACTGTGGAAGTCAATCGTGAACATTTGTTGAGTACGTATTTCATTAGAAAAATTGGTACCCGCCTGCGGGATTCGAACACCGGTGCATCGCTTCAACACGAATGCACCGGACGTCTTATCCGTTAGGCCACGACGACTTCGAATCTTAATCTTAACTACTCACGAATATACTTGATATTGGTTTTGGAAAAACGGGAGCAATAGAGCCAGTGCTTAACAAAGCCAAAGTGAGCCAATTGGCATAAATTTCGTTGAACCACCGAATACAACAAACTGAATTTCTGATTATAAATCATGGTTTTGTACCAGTTGCTCCCGTGATCCCGCTAACAATATCCAGCCACTGCGATACCGTTTAATCTCCGGATAACTTGGATGGCTTCCGGGCTTGTAGACATATAAATCGAGGTATCAATTCGGTTAAACTAATTTATCAAAGCGAAATCCGTTTAATTCCGCGGGACCTGTTAGTCGGTTGCTCTGAACAAAAGATTAGATAATGATTCAGCCTATATTTCGTTGTGCGTGATATATACTTTAATGGGAATAGTATAAATATATATTATAAACGTATTAAAAAATATATGGTAAATAAAATGAACATTGTTGACATTTTGAATGAAATTTTACATCCAATTATGCACTGCTTGCGAGAGAGATGGATTATATTACAAAAAAAAAATGAGGAGCGTGTAAACAAAAAACATTAAGGAGAAATAGAGGGTACTTAAATTGCTCTTAGATACATTTCAAAAATGTTTTACGATATTTTCAAGATAAGCTTGCATATATACAAGTTCCGAACAACAACATTCGGACCGTCGGTCTACCGAGCAATATCACCCGCTCGGTGGAAGATCTTTTCTTCCGTCATTAAACCTCCCAAACTATCACTCCCGCCACAATAGCACGCACTCATGATCAAGTCTTCAGCCTCTATATGAGTATTAATTAACTTGTTATCTTTAAATATTTACTGGTGGTAGGACCTCTTATGAATCCGACCAGGTAGGCAGCACCACCCTGTCTATTTCTACCGTGAATCAGTAATGCGTTTCGGGTTGAAAGGTGGGGCAGCCGTTGTACTATAACAACTGGCACCTTACAACTCAAGGTAGGTGGCGGCATTTACGTTGTAGATGTCTATGGGCTCCGGTAACCACTTAACACCAGGTGATTTGTGAGCTCATCCACTCATCTAGGAAACATATAATAAAAATAAAAATAATAAAAAAGTTAAGTGTTATTCGAGATGATATGTAATTATTTATTTTAATTTTAAATCTTTACCTCTAAAGTGCTATTGTAGTATGTTTGCGAATTTCGTCCCAAAAAGCCTCTCCATAAGGTCTTAAGTTGCAACGAATTATTAACAAAAACACCGGAACGAGTGTTAGCCGCAAACATGTGGTTTTGTAAATGAAACTTTCATCATTTTTGCGTCAAACACGCTTTTGAATTCGAAATAAATTTTGCTGCGTGTGAACCACGTACACAGTTTGTGATTTTAAAAGGTTTATTTTTTTTAATAACTACTGCTGATAAAACTAAAAAACACTTTGTTTGACATAATAAGTATAATAGTAATTACTGAATGCCCAAAGTATACTTTAAAAAGTAACTATTTTATTGTTCAACAGTACATTGTCATGTTTTTTAGCATTAACCGAAAACCAATAAGCTGTTTTGCTTAAATTTCTCTTTTAAAACTGAGAAAACTGAGAAATTTTTGAAGTTGAACTTTTGAAGTTGTGTGGTTAAAATAAAATACACCAATAAAAAATACACGTATACCAGAGAAGACGGCATTTTGAGAATTTTAGAGAGACGTCGCTTTAGTGTTCTCGCAGTGGTTTTGCTAAGAAGCAATTGTTATTTACTTGCATATGCAAGGCTTATTGAGTAATTTAACAAGCCGCGCACTAAGTCTAAGTTCCTTTTTGCAAGTTCACAGGAACAGTTGGTATAATTGGTATTCGGTACGTTATTTTATTTCAGTATCTCAACCAATATTGTCCTGCTCTGATTTTCGTGTAGTCGGGCATGCCCTCCGTGGGCCCCACACAGGCTACCGCCGGACACCTGTCGTACAAATATTTATCAGCAGCTTCTCTGATCGAGTCTGGCTTTATATTAGACAACAATTCATATTGACTAATTAACGGTTTCCTTCCACAAAAATACATCAACTGCATTCCAATATCATACGAGGAATTCACGGTTCCATCAAACATCTTCGCTACCTTTAGTTTGGCCAAGTTTTTCGCCCTTTCTAAATCTGTATAATGAACACTAACGCACATCTTCATCCAGTAGTCCTGAATGTTGTTTAACATATCTTCTAAAACTAGTGGCTGTCCCACATAGTACACACCCCATAAGCCGATATCGCCGTATGGAAAATAAAACGGCTCGTAGCTCTCGCAAAGACCAGAGGCAGCAGCGCAGGCCAGTACTGGTACGTTACTGTTACCTCCTCCTTGACTTTTATCCCAGGCTCCCATCATACACCCCATTACCAACAGCTTTAAGTAATCTTCATGGCCATATCCCGGGACTTCGAACCCAATGGCAACGTGAGCGCATGGCATAGAATCGTCACGGTACATAATCTGGGACCCAGTAAATCGGCAAGGGCCTCTTCCAAACTGCTTCGTTGGATCTCCAACCATTTTTCCGCACATCGTTTCTGCGATGCGTACGACTTCTTTGTGGTCCACGTTTCCAGATGTAGCAAAGCAAACTTTATAAGGCTGGTAATGATCGGTCATAAAGGATGACAGAAGTTGACTGTCAAAGTTTTGAATATTCTTCGATGGGCCTATGACACTTTGAGCCAGCGGGGTTCCTTGAAAAGCAGTTTGATGCAAATATTCGAACATAACAGCTTTAGGATCATTATCGGAGTCCACTAGTTCGTAACACATGTTGTGCTTTTCGGTCTCTATTGAAGAGTCATTTAGGTCAAGGTCAGTTATAATGCGACAAAGAAAAGCGACCATCTCGTGCGCATTTTCTGATGGACAAATCGCCACAAATCTTTGTATCTCTTTAGTTGTTTCTGCGTTTATCTTCGCGCCCATTTGCAAAAGATTATGTTCTATTTCACATTGGTTCATTGACTTAAAACCGCAGAATGCCATGTGTTCTAGAAAATGGCTAGCACCGTTGTTTTCCGGAGTTTCAAAACGCGGGCCTGCTTCGATGAACAGAGAAACGCAAGCAAGTGGTGATTGCGTCTGTTCAGTTGCAATCCGCACTCCATTCGGTAGGAGACTGATCTTGGTACCAGGATCATTTGGATCAACAGGATGACAGACTCCAGCAGAGCGTTTCCTATTTAACCTTATCCATTTTGGAAAAAAACTTTTGAACGTTTTACGAAACATCTCGAAGCTAGATAGATGTATTAAAATATTAACTATTTATTGTATTTTAATTGGGAAAGCATTTTAAATAACAATAGAAATTGTCAAAATTCAATATTGACAAACTGTATTATATCTAAAAAGTTTGAGGTAGTCTCTGAAACATTCTGATTAAGTTTACCTTGTATATGATGGATAAAAACAAAAGGATTCCCAATATATTTCAATTCAGTTCCCATTTATTTCATATTACATATTATTATATCACAAGATAACTTACTTGCATATTGTATTTCGAACGTTGAAATGTCCACTGAAATTAATCTAAATAGCGTCTGTTAGCATTGCAATTGAAGTAGCGACCACCTAAGTTAAGAGCGTTTATCGGCACGATTCACAGATACATTGCTTGCTAATAGAAATTAATCACTATTCCCGATTACCGCGTTGAATTGATTGTTCAAGATTGCTTGTGTTAAGAGGACGTTTCGACGTGATTTATATGTACTTAGTCTGGCCATAAATACTGTTACTATTAAAAATAAACAAAATATTATATTTGAATTTGGAATCTGTCATTTTTATATGATTGCTCATTGAGTTTTCTCATATTGGCGCCAATATATTGTACAATATTTTGCGATATTAAAATGGAGTGAGGTAATAAAGAGAACCGAATCGCTGTGATTGTATTACACAAAGTAGGTATGGAGCCAAATGCAATTTTTAAAACTCTCCATACGCTTGGTATTAGTAAAATGTTTGTGTACCGGGTTATTAATAGGTGCAATGAGACCTCCTCTGTTTGTGACAGAAAAAGATCTGACCGTCCACACAGTGTTCGTACGAAAAAGGTGGTCAAAGCAGTAAGGGAAAGAATTCAAAGAAATCCTGTCCGAAAGCAAAGGTTTTATCTCGGGAGATGAGGATAGCACCTAGAACCATGTCGCGTATTTTAAAAGATGATTTAGGACTTGCAGCCTATAAGAGACGTACTGGTCATTTCTTAACTGATAATTTAAAAGAGAACAGGGTGGTAAAATCGAAACAACTACTGAAGCGGTACGCAAAGGGAAGTCATAGAAAATTTTTGTTTACGGGTGAGAAATTTTTTACAATTGAGCAACATTTTAACAAACAAAATGACCGTATTTATGCTCAAAGCTCTAAGGAAGCTTCCCAATTAGTCGACAGAGTGCAACGTGGGCACTATCCGACTTCAGTGATGGTTTGGTGGGGTATTAGCTATGAAGGAGTGACTGAGCAATACTTTTGTGAAAAAGGTATCAAAACATCGGCACAAGAGTATCAAGATACCATTCTTGAGAAGGTAATGAAGCCCCTTAACAACACCATGTTCAATAATCAAGAATGGTCCTTCCAGCAAGACTCGGCGCCAGGTCATAAAGCTCGGTCTGCGCAGTCTTGGTTGGAAACGAACGTTTCGGACTTCATCAGAGCTGAAGACTGGCCATCGTCTAGTCCCGATCTTAATCCGCTGGATTATAATTTATGCTCAGTTTTAGAGAGTACGGCTTGCTCTAAACGCCATGATAATTTGGAGTCCCTAAAACAATCCGTATGATTGGCCGTGAAAATTTTACCCATGGAAAGAGTGCGTGCTTCTATTGATAACTAGCCTCAACGTTTAAAGGACTGTATTGCAGCCAATGGAGACCACTTCGAATAAGCTTTTTATACTTTAAATTGTTTTATATTTATGTATTAAACTAACATACTGTAAAAGTAATAAATGTTATTTGCCATAGATTTTTTTATTTTCCTTTGTAACAGTACTTATGGCCAGACTAAGTATATGTTTTGCAATTGGAGTAATAGCCAAGGTTAATATTTTTATATTCAATATCTATGGCATGTTTGGATAAGACGACAAAGGTAAAATGTTCCGCCGAGTTAGTGTATTTTTTCGTGCACTGATGATCCAAATGTCGTTATTCGGAAAATATAAATTTGCATATTTATTTTGTAAATTTCGCTACCGCTATTCGGGTATTTCAGAAAATAAATATCATCTATGACTGTTACCACCTCACACGTAATCTATACTAATATATAAATCTTGACTTGAAGCTTGGTATCCATGTAGAAAATACATGTACTTAATGGATAGGCTAATATTTATATGAGTGTTGGACTCGCTAATAATAATGACAATAAATAATAATGTTAATTTTAAATGCACAGCGAAGTGGGCGAGTACGCCTAGTAACTTCTAAAAATGTAGTTTTGATTGTAACATGTGACATAAATTATCCTCATTCACACTATGGTTTAATATATATTATACTATAATTCTCATTTCGAAATATCCTTTGCCGGTTGATTTACGAGCTAAAGTAGTCCTGTTCGGATCGATCAGAACAAACAGAAAAGGTAACACATTCCCGGTACCCAACCATGTTTTCCGTCTGAATAATACATTACTGAAACCACTAGGTCGTGCCAAAGGCTTTTGAGCCCTCTTTACGTTTTCAGAACCCTTTGTAAAACCTACAAGATAAAGCTATTTTTCACTCAACCCAGTTAAATTACAAGAGAGGACATTTTACCTGAAAAGCATTGTTTTAACATTGCACAGAGATCGACGGTCCGCCGAGGGCTCTCAATCCGATCTAATCTTACTTGCAAATGCCTCTTTATTTTTCTTTGCCAGAAAAGGTTTACAATTTACATAAGTTCAGGGCACTGTCTGGCGTCAAAAGTTACGTAAAGAACAGATAACGAAATTTCGATAGGTCAGACATTACTTGTTGGCTTTACAACGCTGCCGATAGATCTGTTATGATACAAACTTGGTTTCTATATTTGTATTTCCTTTCCAGTGCGTTGGAAAAGGATGAGCTATTTAAACAAAATTTTTGGTTCGACGTATTTTTGCTAAGGTCAATTTTAATTCGGCTCTCTGCGAATATTTAAAAAAGTATATTTAATTTACAATATTATGTATACAATATATAAAGTATACACTTGATAATAAAAAAATAGAGTGCCTGTAAAAACCTGTGCTATTATATCGAAAAATAATGGCATTGCCTTAAAACACGATTAAACTATACTACTTTCCTTCTACCATTTTGTGTTGTATTTGTCGATCAACTTAGTTCCAGTTGCAATCGTTATGTTTCTTAGACCAAGTAACATTTTTTTGTTGTTAATATGGTCATAGAAACTCCAGGCTCACAAAGCTGTAAGTCGTAAGGAGTCCATAGATATTATCACTGGATAGGCACACAGCCTGACTCTTAATTGCAATAACAGGTAGGTACTTTTATTGTCTTCTAAAGCAAACGAGGATTTGGATCACTTGATCACCTTTTTTTTCCTACCTAAGCTGATAGCCTTGAGAGACTATTTCTGCATAACCTTAACTAGTAGGTGAGTTCACGGGGCTCAAACCTGACGACGTTGCTAACACGAACCACAGCAAGAGCCGTGCTTCGCAGAATCTACCACCGGATCGGAAACGCGACCTACTGAGAAGATCCGGCAAGAAACTCAGTGGGCTGTATCTGTGGGCTAATTTACTCGTCGAGCCCTTCGACGCAAGCGACGGGTTCGACGAGAACGACGACCGGTGCTTGAGGTGGATCACCATTTCAAAGAACGGTCAGGCGACTGATCACTCTCCTACTTTTCAAAGTTGTATACACGACCGCTTCCCTCCAGAAACATGCCGGACCATAGTAACTTAATATCACTTAGCAACTTAATATCCTACAGGTACCAGTCATCGGAAAACAATAATCGGATATGCCTAGCTATTATTAATTTCGAATTTAAACACTGCTGCGTTTGCTGTTTTGTTTATGACTTATTGTGATTCTTTATTTGTACAATAGCGAACAGCATCACAGAATTTTAATATAAACACGTGCCTAGTAACTCATCAATTTGTTCTTGTTAAAAATAACTTATAGATTAGCACATAGATTATACACTTAATATATTTGAGAGATTAGCATACAGAACAGATTAACATACGCCACTGACATTGCGTTTTTTTTTTAAATGTATCCAATCTAAAGTCCAACTAAAGAGGATCGAGTTCCTCGTACATTAGCTGACCAAAAAACGCTGGCAATAACGTTATCTGAAGGAGCCGAAAAAAGAATGAAAAAAACGGGTTACAATCAATAACTCCCAAATCCCCGATGCTTTGTATTTGCAAACTGGTTATGAAAAAGTTTTAAATTATACCTATACTAAAGAATGACAACTGTCAATCAATGACGCTATATTTCATAATGTCCAACGATGACAAATAGTAGCAATTTGGTACCTAAATAGTTTTTTAATAATAATGCTGAAGGCTTCTATTAGATTCACACAAATTTGGCGCCCAGTCGTCACTCCTGTACGGAATCGTCCATATCCGATTCCTTTTATAGATTTCCTTAAGAATATTCCTGATACTCAGTATTCTAGGCTGGATAATGGTTTGACAATTGCCACTGAAGAAAGGGAAAGTTACAATACTTGCGTTGGACTGTTTATAGACGCTGGTTCTAGGTATGAGGACAACTTTGAAAATGGGGTGGGCCACTTTTTCGAACATCTAGCGTTTAAAGGTACAAAATGTCGAACAAAAACTTTACTCGAAGATCAGATTTCATCTTCTGGCGCCATCTTCAAATGCTTCACTACTAGAGAAATGGTGGCGTATTACGCAGATTGTCTTTCTTACGACCTTCCGCGTGTTGTGGAAATTTTAACGGACTGCATATATAATAACAACTTTGCGACGGCTGACATCGAACTTCAGAGAAAGATTGTTTACGCGGAAATGATCGAACAAGACAAAAATTCGAACACTGTACTTTACGATTACTTGCATTCCACAGCATTTCAGGGTACGCCGCTCGCGCAAACCGTAATGGGACCGAGCTGTAATTTGTATAACTTCACTGACATGACGATCTCTAGGTACCTAGCGAAACGATTCGATCCAGCGCGGACCGTTCTCGTTGCTGTTGGAGGAGTCAAACATGATCAAATGGTCTTTCTGGCAAACAATTACTTGAATAAGCTAACGCCCCTAAAATGTGTCGATATAGGTGTTGCTCGATATACGGGTTCTGAGATTAGGTTTAGAAATGATTCCTTACCAGTCGCCAACTGTGTAATGGTAATAGAAGGACCATCTTTTTGCCATAAAGACCAAATTGTAATGGAAGTGGCAGCAAGCATCATTAGTGGGTGGGACAAGTCCCAGCCTGGAGGTATTAACCATGCAGTTAGAATAGCACGAGAGGCCTCTACGGATAAATTCTGCGACTCATATAAAGCAGTTAACATTACTTATAAGGATACGAGCCTTTGGGGGGTGCAATTCATGGGGCCGAGTGTGGAGCTCGAAGACATGGTACTATCAATTCAAGGAGAGTGGATGAATATGTGCCATACGATAACTGATGCAGAAGTAGAGAGAGCTAAACGGGAATTGAAAACTAAAGTGTTGTCGAAGACTGAAAGTTGCGCTGGTACATGTCACGAAATAGGCAGATGGGTTCTGTACAACGGAAGAAGACCACCGCTACACGAGAGAATCTGTGCTATCGACAGCGTCTTCGCACAAGACATTCGACGAGTGTGTAATAAGTATATTTATGACAAGTGCCCGGCAGTAGCGGCAGTAGGTCCCACGGAAGGTCTCCCGGACTATACCAAGATAAGAGCTGGAATGTATTGGTTGAGAATATAAATTTGTATGTTTTAATGTTGCCATTTGAATTACTGTATTTATGTTTGCTGTTACGATACAGATTGTTTTATTATGCTTCGCTTTATTCTCCAAAGAATTCATTATTTTCAGCACACATATTACGATTAACCGTATAATAATTTGCAATGTTATTTATAATATATTTCCTCCTCCTCCTTGCATCGTGTTCCTCAGTATTGAGGGTCGTGACCTTCTAGTACCTATCATTTTAATTCGGACAATTTCCCTCCTTCCTGTCCTCTGCGTATTGGATAGTGACATTGATGTTGGGAGTCCAATGTGATCTTAATTTGTTCGAACCAGCGCTTTTTTCTCTAATTATTATTGACTTGGGAGCACTAATATTGGGAAAAAAAATCTTATATAAACTGCTAATAAAAAATGTGTGTGTGTCCGCTCCGACGCACGACTGGAGTTTACTGGATATAAATATAAATTTGTGTCAGTTGAATACAGTAAAATATGGAAGCTACGTATTCTAGTGAGAATGATCCGGGAGTTGCGGAACACGTGGATGCGGTAATTAAGTAAGTCTATATAATTCACTTTTACAATTAATATATAAGTTGTCCATTCACTGATAGAAGGAATTGTTTATATTTAATAAGCTTTATTAATAAATGATTTGTAGCGGGTTATATTCGGGTATCAACCCACTAACAGTTGATACGTTCAGGAATCGAACCCGAACGGCGTCCGGCCACAAGCAAAACGATGTCGGTAAATTAAACGAAACAATACGAGAAATAGTTCTATATTACGACAACACGATACACTACAGATTATTAACAAATTAACGAGACACAAAACAAACGACTAACAAATATATGAAAATACAATAATGAGAGAAACGCGCGATCAATACGAGGCTTTGTGGCGGACTGCCGGCGCAGCAGCCCGGCGTCACCTGCGATAACGCGGCCGCGCGTTGGCTCCTGATTGGCGCGCGCACGCATCACGCAATCAGGAGCCAATCAGGGGCATAACGCATTTCGTGTGACATGCTATACTCTCTAGTACGATTTTGGTCCCCATAATTTTCATACCCCGGGCCTATATATGTAAATCGATTCTTAAGGAGTAAACTCCAAAAATTAAACGAAACAATACGAGAAATAGTTCTATATTACGACAACACGATACACTACAGATTATTAACAAATTAACGAGACACAAAACAAACGACTAACAAATATATGAAAATACAATAATGAGAGAAACGCGCGATCCGTACGAGGCTTTGTGGCGGACTGCCGGCGCAGCAGCCCGGCGTCACCTGCAATAACGCGGCCGCGCGTTGGCTCCTGATTGGCGCGCGCACGCATCACGCAATCAGGAGCCAATCAGGCGCATAACGCATTTCGTGTGACATGCTAGTACGATTTTGATTGGCGCGCGCACGCATCACGCAATCAGGAGCCAATCAGGCGCATAACGCATTTCGTGTGACATGCTAGTACGATTTTGGTCCCCATAATTTTCATACCCCGGGCCTATATATGTAAATCGATTCTAAAGGAGTAAACTCCAAAAATCATATAGCAATCTAGAAACATTTGTTAATTTAACAAAACAAAATCAATACCCAAAAAGTATGTTACTGCAATATTTTAATTAATAAAACATAATTTATTACTGTCTTGAAAGTACATATAAGAATGAAAGTTAATAAACAATTAAAGTAGCATTTATTAGGCAAAATAAAACTCGTAATATCGTACAAAATTATAATTTATTACATCATGTAAAGCTACAATATAAAAATTAAAATATTTTGAGTATGATGAAGATCACACAACGATCTCATGCTAAACAATACTAAAAATACTTCTAAGCGCACACTGCGCAAAAACTCCATTATATAAAATATGTAGATTTAGGGTACGATAGTCTTACGGTACAATTTGAAATTCAATTGTCTTGAGCAAATTCATCACTTGAAGTGTTTTAAAAAAAAAAAACCAAAATCCGATGCTGTGTTCAAATGACTAAACTGTAGCCGCCAGACAGCTCAATGAAATTACGTCCCTCTTCGGAACTGTTAAGGACATAATGTTCGCCAACACGATACCAAGACGCAGTCGCCATCCATTCCGTTCAGTGACAATCATTGAGGCCGTCAGCGCAGAAGAGGATGCCGCAATTTTTATATTCGTGCTTATACTATACTGCAATTTATTTAAAACATAAATAAATTTTAATGCAAACCGGCCTACCCATACTTTTACACATAGATAACAGATGGATTTATAAATATTATTTTTGCGCTTAATGTTTTGCCTACAAAGCAGTGTATAAGTAAATTCAAACCTCATTATCTTCATGCGAACTATGGTAAGCTAAAGCCACTTTTATGCTAACGGCCTCAATTACAGTCGGGAGCACATTGTCAATCCGCAATTATTTTTTTATCTTGCCTTTTTCACAACCATACATTTTTTTAAATACTATTGTTTAATACTGTAAATTCGAGATAACTCTTAATTAAAAGTACAGATTTAAATGAATAATAATTCGATAAGACGCATACACAGCATCAGATTTTATTTCGTTTGCCGAAAATATTTTACTATATTATAATTTAGTAAACTTGATCATGATATTGTAATCTGATATATCGTCCTTATTATAATATTATTGTTCGAATATTATCGAACAGTATTCGAGTGCCGTATAACGGAGTGATCTAATTTCGTTTCGCATCTATTAATTCGTTAAATTTACATTTTCGTATTATTTTAAATTCGTTTTAAGGTGTCTTTTTTTTCAGTTCTGATTTCTATACTATCGCAGAATGCACTTTTGTTCGTAATTAATATATTGTACATTCATACATATTATGTTCAAGTTATATCATAACAATTTCACAACCGACTCATTACAATTTTATTATTTATTCCAGAATCGTAGTTTTTTTTAAAAATGTTATTAATTAGATTTCCGCTTAACCAAATGTCATATCTAATTATACTGGCCAATGTCGAACAATACATCACTATACATATATGATATATATACGTATCTATTTTCCTTAAATAATGGAATGTATACAAAAATATGAAATTTCAACAATATTGTTTAAAAATTTACTTGTTCAACAACAAGATTCAATTTTGATTTCGACAATCGCTTTGTACTTTAGCTGTTAATATTAATGTACTGTTAATATTAATCTATATATTCGTGTGCATATATTACGTTACTGTTACAAGTATGTATCTAAAAGACTTGTTTTTAAAAATCTTTGAGAGTTTCATCGTACCATAGTAACATAGTTGGGATGACGGGAATTAATTTGAAAAATGCCTTTAATAGTCAAACAAAACTTAATGATAGTTATTTCATATTTTTTATTTGTTCAAAAGTCGGCGAGCATTACGAAACCTAATGATAAGCGGTCACTAGAGTTCGGAAGCGCTAGTGACGGTCTGTTTAAAATATATTCTACCAAGTCTGGCTTGAAGAAAGTTAATTAGTGATAACAAAAGTGTAACTTTTCAAAAAATACAGTTTATGGAAGTTTGTTTTGGTTAAACTATTGATCGCTACTTCAGTGGTGGTGGCTGCGTCCGTATCAATGGAGATGTGGAACAAATACAGATATTTGGTTTTATCAGATTCTTGAACCCATTATCTATCTCGAGGTGTTGCTTTTGTATTATAATATTGTGTGAAAACTTTATAAATTAACATGTTTAACCATCAGAATGTTTATTACATGTTATTACCTTATACACATATAGAGGAGGAAGAGGTCGACCGAAGAAGACATGGATGGAGTGTGTGACTGACGATATGAGAGAGAGCGAGGAGTGGGTGTTAAGATGACGGCTGATAGAAAAGAATGGAATAGAAAAATTCGCTGTGCCGACTTCACCTAGTGGGATAACGTGGAGAAAAACAATAAGAGATTACTTTATAAACATGTAGGTACTTAAGAAAGGGGAAGAGACTATCAAGTTTTTTTTAAAATATCGTTCTTATGAGAACGGTGTTTTTTTTTAGAATTTATTTTGAAAGTTCTATAGGTGTCACGTCTGAAAACGATAGTGCAATCAACCACCTTGAATGGTTTATCGATACATTGGCAGTGAAGAGTGGGTGGGTTTATATTATCGACATGAAGCGATCAGCCCTCTCCGCTCTGAATTTGAATTTAACATTTTTATTAATTTATTTAAATTCTACACGCCCAGCCCCTTAAGGTAAACATAAAAAGTTTACAAATCGTTATAGTAACACCGTTTAAGGCAAATTACACACGACTAAAATTACTATTGGTGAAATAAATAAAAAATCCGTTATGATACTAAATCCGTTTTAGTAATTCATGTCTTTCTTTAGTGTTACTTTAGGATAGATCAACACTAGCCTATATAATATTAAAACACAATATTAAACTTCTTCTTCTTTACAACTTCAATATTACACACAATACCCGTAAGTCGAAAATAGTTTTCATTATTATGCATTTATGTATATCAAGTGTTCAATTAATATTTAGACATGATTTTTAGTAATACAATATGTTTTTCGAATTTCTTCATTATTTTGAGTATATTGCCATTTTTCATAGTTAAATTAAACACCCAAGAGGTGTTTTCAAGTTAATTATCAATTCATCATGTCAATTCATAAAGGACTTGATATTTTCAATTTCACACCCGTCATCCTGTCATTAAAATGTGAATAGAAAAAGACAAAATTACACAGTGTTGAGGTTGTTTAAAGTTTAAAATTGGCAGTAATAGAAATTGTTTTTGATTTTTAATAATTATGAAAGACGAGTCTTCGAAATGTGTCCTTTTTGTTGGTCATTCTACTGTAGCGAAAAAGTATTTATTAGACTAAACGTAACTATCTCATGCATCATTCAATCAATGAACCACATGCACAGACAAAAGGTTCCAACTACATATTAAATATGTGAACAAAAGAATGAATACGTGTTCTATCTTTTTTACTTGCTTAAATGCTTAAAAAAATACATGCCCTCTGACATTTTATAATAACCGAAGTGTTATCATTTTCGCACACCGAAAGTTCCGATGGATCAATGTAATAATAATTCTGTAATGAATATTATTAATCTCTTACGGCTAATAGGGATTTTAAACAGAAAAAATATTCTAGTACTTTCGGTTCTTGTAATCAATTGGCTTGGTTAATATTCATGAACTCTGATTACACATTTACTGTGCAGTTTCTGTGCATTGCACAGTAATTTGATTCCCTAATGATAATCACAGTTAGTTGTTGTGCTGGTTAATTCAGATATAAGTTGTTCTCAAAGTTAAATTAACATTGCATTATAAATCGCAAACCTTTTGTCTGCCACGTGCAGAATTAAGAGCGCAAACATAATCAATTAATACTGCCAACTTTAACTTTTTATAGCATATGAAAAAAGTTTACAAATATATAAAACCTATTTTCTACAAGATAATGTATTGATTAATCGAATATAAACATACTGTTTATATAGACGGAAAAAAACATATGTATTACACGATCTTATATAATTAAATGGTTATGGCATGGAGCTTGAAGACCTTTGGGCGGGAATGATGATCGCTGATCGAATTAGTGATACAAGACAAAATGTACACAATCAAATATCTCAATTAGAATTGTCAGACACGAAACAGCCGTTGCTGTTCAAAACAAAGATATATTTTTCCTGGGCAAGCATCGCAATCAATTCGCTCAGTAGATTGATTGAAGGTAATCCAATGGTTATGGTGTGCTGTAAAATTTTTCGTCTCTACGTCCCCTATGTTATTAAAGTTACCACAAGCATTGCTAATAACTTGGCCATCATGAGTTAACGCAAGTTCAATTTTAATACATAAGTTACATGATAGCTTGAAACGGTTGTAACAAATTTTGACTCGTACCACTCTACAATCCAAACAGCAATTTATGACTAAGTTTTATTTTTGATTTTCGATTCCATCCGACTACTACAGCTATACTATTAATGACATTTAGAATCGCTTAACCCCTTTAGTGTTATGTAGGTCACCGATGCCCTACGTAGCGCACTAAAGGAAATATGTCGATTCCTCTTTTTTATCTTCTTACTTAGAGCGCCGGACTATCCAGTAAATTCTGGGAAAGACAAATCCGAAGATACTAAGAATGAATATAATGTTTAAGAGAAACAAAAAACATACATTAGCAAACAAAAGAAGGCAAAGTTTGGCAATCTAGGCCCCATAGTAACAGAAATCGAAATAATTACGAAAGAAATCGAAATAATTTCTTCAGTGCGCCACATAGGGCATGTAGAATTAAATGTGACGTCTCATTGACATGACCAAAACTAAGTCAATGCGGTTACCGTACGTACTTATTATGTCATATCGACGCAATCCAGGCGGACGTGCGTCAAACTGTAGAATCAATAATACAGTGCACAAACAAATCAATTGTTTTCCCAAATGAAACGAGTTCAATGTGTCGCTGACGATCGAAAACCAAATGTTATTATTTGTTTTCCCAGTTCTCAAAAATTCGACAGAAACTTACACACTAAGAAAAACTATCATTAATTACTAACTTTGTCATGGAAACACAGATCTGTACTATCTCAAACATATTTGAGCACAACATCTTAAATATAATGTAATATATTATTATATCATTCAAATTTTAATTATTATCATTTTTTTGCAATGCATTATTTTTACAAATAATTTCGTTCACAAATGGAATGTAAAGGTAATAATAATATCTTATTGGAATGTATTGCGGAAATTATAAATAGATATATTAATAAATTATATTTGTATACGGTGGATTTTATATGATTTTTATTACTATTTGCAATGTAAAAGACCAAAAAACCGTTTGTAAATATTTAACACACGTTTTCAAAAAAAAAGTATGATCACAAATATATAATAATCGATTAAGGTATCATATACGAATTATCGGATAGATTTCTTACAATGTTAGACATTTCGAGATTATGTAAACATATATAATATTATATTTATTTATATATGTACCATGTTTATGTTATAACCTAAAGGCACAGATATTAACAACTATTTGGCCACGAAAATTGAGTATTCAGGGAGGAAATCAAGATCCACCATTACACAAAATACATACAAAAATATACTTAAATATCAAAAAATTACTTCAACATTGAATTATCAATGTTTTTATTAAGCACACAACCTAATATATTATTGCATATATGCACTGTTTCTTATTACTATATTCATTCGCGTGTAATTCAAAATTTACATCGAGATAATTAGCTGCACCGTCTACTGTTATAATATTATTTAATAAAAAAAATGTATTGTAAATAGCATTGGTATGAAAATAATTTGGTAAATTAAAAATTAAAAAAAAACTCTTTCTCGCTCACACGATAATAAATGCTTACAAAACTACACAGCTACCGAAAAAAAACTACGAGTCGTCGTCTACAATATTAATTGTTATAATCTCTTCTTTTTTTTTTAATTCACCTACAATCTAAAACCTACAAAATATTCATAAAAATTCTATAAAATCAGGTTGATTATGCAGACCTACATACTAATGGAATGTTACTAATTATTTTTTTATAATTGAATAGTACAAAAATGTTAGTCGTTATTATAAAAAAAAACTTATATTAATGGTTAAAAAAATACCCAAACCGTAAATACGACGAAATATGGACGTACCAAATCATTTCATTTGTGAATAGATACTATATATATTACTGCCCAAAAATACACCTTTTGCGCGACTTTAGATATTCCAAATATACAGATATCTTTGCAATCGATCAGCGGTCGCGAAGGCATATATGTATATAAATATATTCTTATTCTTATAAACTTCATATGGTTCACCGATAAGTAAAAAAAAAGAGAGCTAATGACTATAATTAGTTTCGACTTCAAGACGATGGGACGATTTTTATTAAAGCTAACTTCGCTTTAACGCCGTACACGAATAAACATCGACGACCAAGATATACAAAAAAAAATACAACTAAAGTACAACATATATATATATATATTATAAATATAAATATTGGAATGTTTCAGATCTTCAAAAAGTCGGATCTGTTTTTGTCCTTTGCGAATCGCACTAAGCTCGAACGATTGCTGTTTAATAAAACAGTCGCTTCACACAGGGCCTGCTTTGAGGTATAATTCACTCTTTTCGTGTTCAATAACCCTAATTAATAATGTTCGAACACACAACTTTGTATAAAATTTACAAGCCTAAATTGAACCGTATTCGAAAAATAAGTTTTTGTATTTTCACTTAATACTAATTATTTTGTAAAACCTACAACTAAGTAAAGCATAAATTTATAGATGAATTAAACAATATCGTATTTTGTACTGTTAGGTTATGCTTACTACATTTTGGTGAACAACTTCATTACACCATCACACAACTCAGCATCGTATCGATAATCGAAAATTAATTACGGGACGTCTTATTTGTACGTTCGTTTTAAATAATGGCAACGATTCAAATACAAACTCTAAATTTCTCGACCTAGCTGCCTAATTACAAACAAAAAAAAAGTTGTACTCTGCGAATATTATGGGACACCGAGACATAATCGAAAATGACTTATTGAGACACTACATGTCCCAGTTTCAACCTCAATCGTGAGAGAGAAGAATATGTTTTTTATCCTTTTGTCATAGAAAAAATTACGAAAGTTATATTATGCTAAACCACCACCAAAGGGCATGCAAATGGAATCGAATGAATAATACATTGTGAACGATAAAAAACATATTATTCACCTACAATATTATCTTAGGCATTTTATATATAAGAATGTATTTTGTTCGAAGTATTTCAGTCTTTGGATATTCTGTTATGGAATGTATACATATACAAAAAACGCAACAAAAACGTTTTGTACACAAGTCAGATTAATATAATGATCTAATTCGTAATTTATTAAAATAATCTCTCCATTAGAGTATTCAAAAATGCACCAAAAATGTACCTTTTATTATATATTATTACACATATTCCGACGATAGACTATTTGATTGATTTAACTGTAATTCGAATCCTGCGAGCAATAATATTGATATTCGAATCGCTTTAGTATAATTAATACTTTTATATTCTTCACACATGCCTTTGAATACATCATCCAGTGATATAACGGCGTCACAGTACAATAAACATGCTTTCAATAGCAGCGGTATAGAAACAAATAATATTATAATAACGTTTATAATTTTTATTTTGCATATTAAACATAGACTTTTTCATGAAATATTCACTCTTATTTGAGTAAAGTAATATTTTTCCAAACAATTAGAAGAGCACATGAACATGAAAATAAGCAGATATCGTCTCGTATATAACTAACGATTTCGATGATTACATCTAAACGTTAAAATAAGAATTACTGGCTAGTGTACCTACCACATTTCATGTTTTTCAATTAATGTTTTTATACTTTTTCGTATTCATGGTACGGACTAACTAAAGTGATCCCAGGCGATTAAATCATCACGTATCAAGCCCTAAACCAAAGCTCTTTCAAGTCTCGCTTATCTTAGCTTAGAGGTTTCAACTGTTACTAAAAAATTGTTTTCATAATAATTTATTTGTGCACAATTTATTTACACGCCATTTTAAGATTTTTTTTTTAAAATAAATTGACATATATAATCGTGCACATACTTTTTGGTACGATAATGCAAACCAATTAATTAACAAACAACTCGTGCCTAGTGACATTTAACACAAATAAGCATTGTAAGCTTTTTATTACTATTTATTACTTGCTCAAAAATTTATTGAAATATAAATATAAAACTGTAAACATACTCTAAAAGCGAAACTGTCTGTTGATTAAAATACTTTTCAGAATTGAGTCTCAACTTAACACAGTCCATACTGTAAACATAATTAAGAGTGTTTTTATTTGCTTTTAAATTAACGTGGCTAATTTAAGAAATGATCGTCTTAATTACGTATTCACTAGTTAAATTTATTATAATTAACACGATTCAAGATTGGAATTTCTATTATATTCTTTATTTATTTAATTTAGTTGTGAGCAGTTATATACTGTGACGTCACACAAAACGGTTAAAATTCATGTTAACAGTTATCTTTTCTATTAAAGATACTCTCTAGCAATAAATTCCTCAGTATTATCATCAAATAGTCTATTGTCATTAAATTTTAAGATCAACGTTTAATGACCCTCACGTATATACATAATATACTCAGTTTATCTCGTTGTGTTAAAAATGAAAATGCAAAACATTTAACTATGAGTAATTTTACTGACAAAACATTCAGATCTCAAGTGTTTTTTCATTATTTCATCTGACATTAATCACTGTTTACTCAAGTTAAATATTTTACATGCCCTATACGTTTTTGTTCTTTTTTTAATGGTCAAGAAGCAACCCTTCATACCGTGTCTTCGTTCTCGGATTTGGAAGATCGTTCAGGCGTTGTAGCTTGATACTTATTATCCGGCGTTTGGCTTGCGGGCGTGTTCGGACCAGGAGTTGTAGCCCGTGGACTACTGAAATATACACGGGGCCGTTTAGAATTGAATTTTATTCAATTGAAGTTCGCTTTTGCTTTTAAATCTTATTTAGTTCAGCTAATATCAGTATTATTATTCTATTGATAGTTCCCGTGAACAGATACTTCATAAGCTTATTTATAACGTGAAGTATAACTGTGAGAAAGTGTTTGTTATCAGGTCCACCCGAGACGCTATAACAATAACTGATAAAATTAGACCGTTGGTTTGTCTACTCATAACTAGAAACGAAAATAAATACGTTGCAAAATAAACATAAAATTCGCTACTTTCGCATGCATTGCATTGAAGTAACAAAGCCAAACAACGAACAAATAATAAAAACAAGCAAAAATATATATATATTATATAAATTAATATAATAAGCGTGGCAACCCTGCTTCGCCGCCGCGTGCTTCCTCTACGCATTTCGCCCGCCGCTCAGCAGCGCAGATTACATTTTATGTTCACATTATCAACTACATTGCAATTGTAATGAAACCAACAAAATTTCAAGAGACCTATCGTTTAACTGAAAATATTGTAATTCTGTAATGCTGAACCGCATTTTATCTCACCTACGCAAATCTTTTTTATTTTATTTCTACCAGTATACTACTCGGTAAATACAACTCATGCAAAACTTAATATACAGGTGATAGGTATATAATATATGAGAATTCCCACGCTTTTGTGATTTTAATTATTTTATCATTCTAAATATTAACAAAAAAGTTACCATTTTAAGTTGAATGTATTACAATATATTTTATAAGTTTATTGATTATTTTAGGAACAAAATTATGAGGTTTCTGTCATGTCTCATAATAAGTTTGAAGGAAAACAATATTTTAATTTTTAGTCAATTGTTTTTAAATATATTTTGTTTTCAACAATAACAAATTCCATTAACTACATTTATTATTAATGTACATGTCATACGACCTTACAGCCCACTTATCCGATACTTACCCGGTATCCCCCTGACGACACAACATACATGATAACACTCACCCCGTGACGTGAGATAAAACTTATTTTTTTATTGCACTGAACACCTAAGCACTGGAGCCCATAGACATCCACAACGTAAATGCGCCACCCACCTCGAGATATAAGTTGTAAGGTCTCAGTATAGTTACAACGGCTGCCCCACCCTTCTAACCGAAACGCATTACTGCTTCACGGCAGAAATAGGCAGGGTGGTGGTACCTACCCGTGCGGACTCACAAGAGGTCCTACCGCTAGTAAAAAATTGTATTATGTAACAGGTACTATTTACATGCCAGCAATTATTCGCCATTCGAACTAAACGCAAAATAAATCATAATCTATACTACACATGTAGACAAAAGTGATATATGAGTCGTCTATTATCAAAGGTGGCAATGTGTGCATTTGGACAAAAAAATGTTATTGATATGTCAATACAGATTGATTTGAATATAATCGTCTCCTTCAAAGAATACGGTTCAAAACCTGCATTAAATAAAGGTTAATACTTAACCTGTTATTTATCTAAGATGTCGTTCAGAAGAGTTTTGTGACTGCCAATGGAATACAAAGTCAATAATTCGTTTTTCTGATTTACCAATAATTGTCCAAAAGTTACATTGCCGGCTTTGATAATAGTCGACTCATATAACAAAATAAAAACTAATTTCGCCACAGCAAGAAGGCTTTAGCATTCAACAAGCGTTACACATTTATTAAAATCTACAAATTAAAATAGGTAATGAATAAGTAATTTGTATCCGAGCGACTCGACGGTATTGTTTCTTGATCTCAGTGTGCTTAGTGCGAGTGTTTTAACGTTAATTAATATTTGTATGGAGTTGGAACCTTTGCTTAAGTTTGCCACTAGGGGCGCTGTTCCAACTGCATACAAATTTGAGTTAACTTTTACGCTATCGAGAACGTTAAAAACTCGCACTACTCATATAGTGTAGTGCGGGTCGTTAGCACCTACTGTCTGGTTTGTGCCGGAACTAATCACAGTTTCCAGCTTGAGAATACAACCACTTCTAAAAAATAATTGATGCTTCGACCTCATATCTCGATGTGGGCGACAGCATGGACACCCTTTTACTTGAACACAACGCATTTTCATAATTACTAAATAATAAACCACTACTTGATCAATAATTCTCATATCATTTTGATTAAATTTAAATTTTCGTAAACATGTACATGTAAGTCATTATTATATATACACTAGCTGTACTCGCCCACTGCGCTGGGCGTTTAAAATTAACTTTATTATTTATTGTCATTATTATTAGGGAGTCCAACACTCATATAAATATTAGCCTATCCATTAAGTACATTTATTGTCTACATGGATACCAAGTTTCAAGTCAATCGGATGCATGGTTCAGTAGTTATAACGGAACATCCGTAAAAATCACTGTAGATTTATATATTAGTATAGATATGTACATAAGTATATTGAGTGCAGCTCACCTCTCATACTCCTTGTAATCAGTAGAGAGCGCTGTTTCACTGCGCCATTTGTTACCCATAGAGCTCTGCGAGCTGAAAATTAATTGAGCATTACTTAAATACCAATTGTTTATTGATTAGATGGGTGAACGAACCCACGGCCCACCTGATGTTAAGTGGTCACCGGAGCCCATAGACATAAAAGACGCAAATGCCTACCATGATACATAAGTTCAAGTCTTTTGTATTACTGCTTTGCGGTAAAAATAAGCAGCGCAGTGGCACATACCCGTGTAGGGTCACAAGACGGTCTACCACTTGTTAACATTATCAATCAAGGGAGTTCAAATACGTTGCTACATACATATACATATACATGCTACGTTGAATTAAAACAGTCAATGCATTGTGATTAAAAAATTTGGATAGGTCTAAAATGAAATTGGAACTTAATGTTATTTTCTAACAAAGATCCAACAAAGATGACGTCATTCAAGTTGTGATACCTAGGCTTCAGAGAATGCTAACGCCGGCTGAGCCATAAGCTCATTCAACCAGCTAATAAGATGGGGAAAATTAGAAAAAAAAATAGTAAATGATATTGTGATAATTGTATCGCGCTTGATGAAACAATCAAAATAGAATTATGATAGATGCGACTAGAAGTGAAAAAGGAAATTCAGTTTGATTAATAGCGGAATGGTTACAGTCTCGTGTCCCCAAGAAGTTGGTTCTTTTTTTTTTCCTACCTAAGCTGGTAGCCTTGAGAACCTATTTCAGCGTAACCTTAACTAGTAGGTGAGCTCGCGGGGCTCAAGCCTGATGACGTTGCTAACACGAACCCTAGCAAGAGCAGAGCTTCGCAGAATCTACCACCGGATCGGAAACGCGACCCACTGAGAAGATCCGGCGAGAAACTCGATGGGCTGTCTCTGTCTGTGGGTTAATTCGCTCCGGTGACCGGAAAAGTTGGTTCAATGAATACTTACTTCTCGTATTCCCTGAAATCGACCCCAAGACCTGGATCAGCACGCCACTTAGCTCCAACCATGTTTTGAACGCTGAAAATTTTAAGTAATATTTAATTTAATATCCTTAAACCATTGTAACAGCAAAATGAATGAACAGAGATCTTCTATTGAGTGAACTGATTGAATGATTAGAAGATGAATGATCAACTTTTGCTAACCTATTATAATTTTTATTGCCAAAAGTTTTCATTTGCTGTCAAATCAAACATTTCGTGAGCTCGTTGCTCAAGATCGAACTACACTATAATAGAGAACGATGATGCATCAATACAACGATAAAAAATATTTAAATGCCAGTCTGTTCGAAATGACCTTCAGTTTCATTTATTTTCCCGTCTGTCAATTTATTTTGACATAATTCACAATGACTAGTAATAACCGGTGTTCGTGCTACTTTTTTTTTCATTTTCTTAGATGGTTGGACGATCTCACAGCCTACCTGGTGTTAAGTGGTTACAGGAGCCCATAGTCATCTACAATGTAAATGCGCCACCCACCTTGAAATATAAGTTCTAAGGTCTTGAGTATAGTTACAACGGCTGCCCCACTCTTCAAACCGAAATCCATTACTGCTTCACGGCAGAAATAGGCAGGGCGGGGGTACCTACCCGTTATAATGCAAATTATAATTTTGCGGGTTTCATTTTTGTTACACGATGCTATTCCTGCACCGTGGAAGTCAATCGTGAACATTTGTTGAGTACGTATTTCATTAGAAAAATTGGTACCCGCCTGCGAGATTCAAACATCTATGCATCGCTCAACACGAATGCACCGGAAATCTTATCCGTTAGGCCACGACGACTTCAAATGTCAAACTTGTTTTGATATAATTCACATTGACAAGTAACATGATCGGTGTCCATGCTTTTTTTTCTGCAAAATTTGAAGCATCTGCCGGCCGGTAAACAACCTGTTGCTGTAAAATAATTAATTAAACATACACTTGCTTCATTTGATCACCCTGCGTCGTCAGCTGAGCGAGGTAGGCGGCCTGCTTGCGGTGGTGGTACTTGTGCACGCGCAGACACGACGGGTTGCGCATCCGCTTCTGGCAGATGTCGCACTGCAGCGTGCCCTCGCGCGTGTCGTGCTTGTCCCGGATGTGCACCTTCAGGTTGTAGCGGTTCGCGAAGAACCGGTGGCAGTTCGGGCACTTCACGCCGCCCGTCTTGCAATTCCAGCCTGCGGGACAACTCACGGTGTCACTACAAACTGTACGGTGTGCTTAGTGCGAGTTTTTTAACGTTCTCTATAGCGTAATAGTTAGCTCATATTCGTAAGCTTTTTTTTTCTACCTAAGCTGAGAGCCTTAAGAGGCTATTTCAGCATAACCTTAACTAGTAGGTGAGCTTACGGGGCTCAAACCGGAGAGTTGCTAACACTGACCCTAGCAAGAGCAGTGCTTCGCAGAATCTACCACCGGATCAGAAACGCTTCTCTTGGATACCGTCTTCAACAATTGTTGACATACTTAACATTAAGAAAACAGTTAGCCCTTAACTATTTTTATTAACTATTATTATTTGTTGGGTCGACCAACATATTTAATAAATACCTTATATGACAAATATCGAATTATAGGTATTAGGTGCATTTGAATTATTTAGTAAATATTTATCTACAATTATTGTCTGACGTATTGCGCCAAACAATACACAACAACTCTGTTCAATTCGGATACGATTTCAAAGGTTCTTACTGATTTTTATTAAAATACAGATTACAATTACACTTTATTTAATAATGTTTCAATATTCCAACGAAACTGCAGCGCAATAAAATTCAAATTAATTAAACAACAATCTGATTTTCTTAATTCTTCATATTGTACACTTTTTTTTTTCATAATAGTACACATTGCAATAAAGACCAATAACTTTATAAATTTTTTACATTCTGAAACTTATTGTGTCGAGAAAATATTTAATGTCAAAGAGATGTATTTCTTAGATTAAACAATCTTTAGTACCTGCCCAATCGTGGACCCGTATTCCAGTACGGAATTCGCCCGACACAGCTGGACGACAAGAATGCGTGAAAGAATAACAATAGTAAAGTAGAATAATCAACTCTATGAATATTAATGAAACAAACAAACAAGATACGCGAACGAAAAGAAAATATTAAACAAAATGCTTGGGATATTTTGGAACAGATATAATTTTATTATATGACATTTTAAAGGAAATAAACTATATGAGAATCAAGTATTGTCGTCTTTGATTTGGCAAAAACCGTAGTATTTCATTAAGTATTGACTGGTATCCAATAGAGGTAATATAATGATAGTGTTATAGTGATCGATTCGGCCACATTAAAATAATTCCGAGTCAAACTTATGTGCCACCAGTGACGCTCGGAGGTACTCCACTGAAGAGGGCTACTGAGTTCAAATGCCTTGGCCATATTGTAACTGAGCACCTTAAAGATGATGCAAATATTGAAAGGGAACGAAGAGCGTTGGCTGTTCGCTGCAGTATGCTGGCCCGCAGGTTCTACCGTTGTACCGCACAGGTTAAGGTAACCTTGTTCAAGGCGTTTTGCCAGTCCTTATATACCTGTACCCTGTGGGTTCAATATGCACGGCGGGCTCCCGCGGTACTGTAGCGCATCAGGTATGTTTGCGGATGCTCACGTGGATGACTTTTCATCAATCATCCGCAAATGAACGGCCTCACTGATGCGTGAGGTTCGTGCGAGTACCAATAATATCCTGATGGTTATAGGTAATAAACCCGAATGTGCTGTTTTGAGACACTGGGTTCATATACATACCCATATACCAGGTGCCTCAAAGCAGCGCAGATTTATGAATTAAATGTTTAAATGTTTTAATTGCTAATTTTAATTTTAATTATAATTTAAATTTTAATTTTACTAACATAGTTCTAAGTATTATTTTACTTACAACATATGGACTTAAGAGGGTCTGAATTAAATGAATTTTATTTTTATTTTTATAATATGATTTTAGCTGTATTTCGAGAACTTCACGCCGCCATGAAAGGTCCATGCGAACGAATACGTGAAGCAAAAACTTTGTACCCCTTTTTACGAAAATTGCGCGGACGGAGAAGTATATTTTCTACACTTATAGAGAATATAGAGAAGGAGTGCAGAATGTTAATATTTTTTAAAATTATGCATAAAAAATACATTAAATGAATAAATAAAAACATTACACACGCTACCATGTATACTCCTTTATTTATTGTTAAAGTCTGTGGTCAAATTGAGAATAGATTATATATTGTTTGTCTTTATTAATATTTGTCTATAGTGTGGTGTTCTGTGATTATATCTGTGATTATAGAAGCATAATAATCTTTGACAATAGAATCATAATAGTGTACAAACTTATAATTTCAATTAATTATAGTCGAATTTCGACTACTAGGGGACCACTAGTTTAAGCAAATATACGACTATTCTCATTTGCTGACTGAAGTGTATCTGACACAATAACCTGACGCTTCGACCCTTGGCAGCTTATGTGACATTCTCGTGTCGTCTGAGCATGAGTTTTGGAGAAACGTTAAGAGATAAAATTCTGTAACTATACTGACACCTTACAACTCATGTCTCAAGGTAGGTGGCGGCGGTAGATATCTATGGGCTCCGGTAACAATTTAATATCAGATGGGCCATGAGTTCGTCCACCCATCTAAGCAATAAAAAATATCTACAGACATTTTCTCAATAAACACGACTAAAGTACACATTATGACTGCATTCATTTACAATTATAATATTGCAACAACTTACCGGCTTCCTTGGTTTCGGGCAGGACGAGCACGCTGTGAAACAAGTCGTTGTCGAAGTCGATGAGAGGTTCACTGTAACAAATATATTTACAAAATTCAATAATACAAAAACTAATTACTGAACTTTTTTTATTATTCTTTTATTTTTTGTCATTTAATTAATTATTAAAGTAATAATATTATTCATGTTAAGCGGTAGGCAGCGGCTTGGCTCTGCCCCTGGCATTGCTGAAATCCATGGGCGACAGTAACCACTCACCATCACGGTGGGCCTTATGCTGGTCGGCCTAAACGGCAATAATAACAAAAAAAAATACACAGAAACGTATTTGACTTTATTTATTTATTTATTTAGTTGCACCAACGAAATGGTCATCAATACAAAACAATGACAAATTTACAATAAGTACACGGCAGGTATCCCCTCAATTATAGGTGCAATTGGCAGCGCATTGACAACATCTTGAAATTAGAAAAGTTAAATTCAATGAGTAATTTTAAGAAATATGAAATCCAGAACAATACTTTGTCACTTTTTTAGCCAATTTGAATTCGTTTTTAATGTGAAAATAATTAACAAAAATGTGGTTTAAAAACTAGTAATATCGCTTTTCCTCTGGACTTCAGATATAACTCCTGATTGCATTTGAACTATCACCCTGCCCCTCAAACCAAAAAACCACCATAAAGTTTACTAAAACGATCCATACAGATATTAACTAGTTTTACAAAACTACTGTGTTATTAAAGTTACTTCTATATAAAAAATTATGCGCGTGCAACTTGGTGCACGTGGAAGAAGTGAAACTTATTTTGCGGTGAGTAATAATGTGGTTTTCTTCATTTTTCATCCTTAAATCAAACTTCTCTTGTAATGGGGAATGTTGTGTATAAAAGAAAAGACCTAATAGTTCGCTTTGTCCTTTCCCTCTCTCCACGGTCGAGTGGTTCGCGAGACGCTCTATTTTCTCACTCTTGCTCTTCTTAAACTGTATCTTTTGTCTCTAGCTATAACGAATCTGTCGCGATCTAAATTTTACTCTCAGCGCGCCTAAAGAAACTTCACTTTAAAAGTGATGATAAAATAACCGTTTAAATCAATTGTATGTATTGCAAGGTAAAGCTCGCTTTTTTTAGAGGCTATTTCAGTTTTAACTTACCGTGTAGGTGAGCTTTCGAGGATCAATAGGAGATGTTGCTAACACTGGCCCTAGCAAGAGTAGTGCTTCGCAGAATCTACCACCGGATCGGAAACGCGACCCACTGAGAAGATCCGGCGAAAAACTCAGTGGGCTGCAAAACCTAAATACTGACTTACCTGTCGTAGGCATAGTCGGTGTTTTCGGGGTGTGTGGGGCTGTCGTTGACCGGTCTAGGTTTTTTCTTGACGCTGGCGTTTTTATTCGGCGTATTTTTTAATAATCTGCAAATACGATACATTCATGGAACACAGGTTTTTTTTCAATGACCACACAAGGTAGTTTGACATTCAACAAGTGTCATACAGACATCTAAGTTGAAATAAATGATTTTGAATTTGAATTTGAATTTGAGTAAACTTTGGTAGCCGCGTAGTCGTCACCACCACGGCCATGGACCTATGTAATGCCGAAGTCAACCAAAGCGCTATCTAGCACCATCCGGTGGTTGTTGCATTCAGGACTTTTTATTCCGCGTAAAATAAACTTGATAGGTATTTTGGTAAATTGCTGTTTCGTTTAGATAGATTAACATCGCACAGAATAAGATAATGACTTACTTGACACACAATGATATACTTAAAGACTTTAAGTATATAAAGAATTTTCGATAACTTCAAGAATTAAACAAAAAAATATGCGTTCCAATGACAACTGTTTATTAATAAGCTATAATTACCTATGAATAGTAAATATTTTACGCATAGATCAAAGTCATCATAATTACATTATTAAAGATATCAGAAGTTTACATTTTCAAAAACACTTCGAAGCGTTCATGATGGTTCAAGTTTTGTAAGTTTAAGTTCATTCACAAACTATTTTTTGACTCAAATATTAAAAAAATCTTACCTAAGATGAATAATAAATACGGTAGGAACATACATCTTTCCGATTTCGTTATTATTATTCAGATATTTTAGAAAGTCCATTCCAAAATATTTTCACTATTTTTTTATTATTTCGTAAGTAAAACATATCAATTTTATTATGAACTTTTTATTTATATTATAATCCATTCCTTATAGATAAAAGAGCAAAGTGATTTCGAGATACCTTTTCAAAGGACTTCTGACGGTTTCCTCTTTGACTGATGCACTGTCAGAGGTTTCAGCCAGAGTCTCAGTAGCGATGGTGTCCTCGCCGCCCGGCACCCATTCCTGTTGACTCTCCGGTGATGGTTCCGAGATACTTGGTTTTGTTACTTGCTTCTCTTCTGTCACCGGAGGTGGCGACTCACTCTTCTGAAAGCATTTTATAATCCGTCTTTAAAATCCAATTGGAACATTCTAAAGAGGCCTTACGACATTGTAATTCATGTTCTATCTGATAAATAATTACTAAGTTTTGCCGTTTTTTCAAAAGTCCAGGTTATCAAAGCGGCTACATTTTGTGAAAAAAGGGATTTTCAAAAAGAAAGGTCTGCGCAATCAAAAGTAAATGCAATTAAAGGCGATTTTTGTAAAATGAACTTTTAAAAACTTGGGAGTGCAATATAGTTCAATTTTTAAGGTTAAGGTGTGCCTTGCCAAAAACGAAAATATTTTGGACCGCATAGTCACTTTCGATGAAAAATGGATCCTGGTTCGGCACCAAGGCAATGCCCCAAACGAAAACTTTGCCCTAAAAACTGAACTGTGAGGAACTTATCACAATGATGGAGAAACTTGCGAATTTTGCCCAGCTTTGGTTAATTACTTGTCCCCGCTCCGACACGACAACACTCGACCTCATACGGCACAACAACTAGAGTTCTCTAAGAAGCATCGACAGACATACACTTTTTCCAAAATTTGAATAACTTCTTAACAGGGAAATAATTTAATACCCGAGAGACAAATGCCTTTGAATAGTTTGTTAGCACTCGTAATCCGATTTTTCAAGGAAGGGATTAAAAATTATCAGTGGTCTGGCAGTGATGCATCTATACCATGTGTGCCCTTTTTGATTGATCGAAGTAAAATTTATTTATTAAAAAAAACATATTTTAAGTTTCTGTATACTAAACGGTAATTTCGTAAGATTTCAAGATCTATTGTTATACATATACATAAAGAAATGTAAAAAATGACAACCAATCCGTGCGAATACAACACAACATACAATTGATTCACTGGTGGTAGAACCTCTTGGGAGTTTACACGAGTAGATACCACCACCCCGCCTATTTCCGCCGTGAAGCAGTAATGCGTTTCGGTTCGCAGGGTGGGGTAGCCGTTGTAACTATACTGAGATCTTAGAACATATCTCGAGGTGGGTGGCGCATTTACGTTGTAGATGTCTATGGGCTCCAGTAGCCACTTAACACCAGGTGGACTGTGAGCTCGTCCATCCATCTAAGCAATAAAAAATATATATATATGATTGTACAAAACTTATAGTTAACTGAAAATAAACAAATACTTGTTCAATAACTATGTTAAGAACCGTATTAATATGAATCCCACTGCATCTATCAAGAACACAACATTAAGTAAATGTCATATCGATATTTATTTACATAACACAAAATAAAAAAGAACACAACAAAAGAATAGAACGTGGATAAAATAAAAAAGGTTTTTCAAGAACAGGTTTTTCTCCTCAAAGAAATGCGACTTATATGTCAAGTGTTATATTCATGAGCGAGGATTCCATTATTTAAATGTTTTAATTAAACAAGAATATCGTGTATCTTTGAAGAGAGACACAAGGAGCCCTGATTCTTGTGAATCAACACTCACCTCCCGATAAGCCGTATCAGGCGATGATATACTGATAAAAAAGGAAAGGTTCCCGAGACCCAGAAAGGAATAATCTATCACCTCGATAACGGAAAATAATGTTCATATTTCTTGAACCACTAACATAATGTTAGGTTCTTTCCTTGTCGCCCTTTTTAATGTATTTGCTTTGGTTTCCGTCCAGTAACATTGCGATATCAACAAAATGAAAACGAAAAGAATGTTAAAATTGACTACGTTTAACGTTCAAAACCGTGTCTAGCGATAGCTATCAGAGAATAGAAGATATTTGCGAAAACCTGAATTGCGCTAACGACTTTTCAAAATAAGCTTGTATACGCTAGTTCAGAATAAGATTATGATATTACAACATACGACTGTCGATCTAAACCAGAGTTCCCCAAACTTTTTTGTGTCATAGACCCCTTGCCATGTTTTTCCGTTTTGGGTAGACCCCCTACTTACCTGATATTGATTTCCTGTAAATTTCTAACTGTAGTAAAGTTTAGTGTTAAAAACTTAAAGTAAAAACACATGTTAATTTATACATTTATTAATTGAATTTAAATTAAAACTACTCAAAATAAAATTTTGTATCTGCTAAATAAAATATACGTAACATAAAATAAACATAAAATAAACTATAAATAAAATAACATAAGCAATAAGTCAATATTTTTAGTGAGAAGGATGAACCTGATGCTTTAACAATAAATTATCAACATTTGGCGTCAATTTTGTAAGGGTTAATTTTAAATCTCCTCGGCTGATGTCTTGATATTATAAGATAGTATGATGTAAGTAAATAGGTACTATCAGTGTATGTGTTGAGATCCACTATCATGGACCCCCAAATTTTTTTTCGCTGGCGTAGACCCCTTGCAGATTGTCATAGACCCCTAGGGGTCGATATAGACCACTTTGGGAATCACTGATCTAAACGAAAAAAACAGGCGCACAGTGGAAATTTTTCATATACATATTATTATATACTTCATACGTAGAAACATAAGTGCCATCCATACCTTTGAAGTACAAAGAAGGACTTTTTTGGAAGAAAGGATTTCTGGTGGCCCGAAAGCCTTTTCAGTTTCACCACAGGTAGACGAGCACGGGTTCGGCCAAGAAGGGTGGGATTTGCTAAGAAGTCTTCGAAGGATCTAACAACTCAAGGACAGTTGCTTCCTGAATGAACCTACTACGGATTGGAATCTATACTATACTTGACTATACTATAACTATACTTGAGACCTTAGAACTTATATCTCAAGGTGGGTGGCGCATTTACGTCGTAGATATCTATAGGCTCCAGTAACCACTTAACACCAAGTGGGCTGTGAGCTCGTCCACCCAACTAAGCAAAAAATAAAATAAAAATCACGACCCGCTGAGAAGATCCGGCAAGAAACCCAGTGCGCTGATGTTAGGTTTCACGTCGAACAAGAGTTCTACGAGTACGGTTACCAGGGTCCCTGCATCTGCTCCTAGTATTAGACGACGAGTCGATATTTACTTTATAGCATAAGTTTAAATTCAAATTCAAATTTTACATCTAGTAAAAGCCATCTAATCGGTATCATGTTCCTGGGTAATTTTATCGGTATTCTAAAGAAACAGTAACTTAAAACATGGTTAGTCACTACACAACCACTCACCGCGCATAAATGATCCAAGACTAGGCTTTCCTATCCGACGAAGAATAAGCTCAAGGACGGATTGATCAAGTTTTGTACCTCTAATCTTCAGTTTTATGACGCCCAATCAAGTGAATGATAATAGATTTACATGTAGGATTTGTAAGGTATCTGATGAGTATGCAAAAATATAAAACTTATAACAAATTATAATGCTAATAGTAAAAAATAATGACAGGCACAAAATGACTTTAAACTTGATGCCATTTTGTGCGTCTCAGCATTTTTTTTACTATTTATTCAACTTTTATTCAACGTTACAGTACCAGACTAATAAAAAAAATTAAAAATAAAAAGGTTATCGTCTCAATCATTCTTACACCACGCTCGAGGGAATCATGAGTAATTGTGACAGATTGACGCTCGTTGTTATTCGGAAATTCTCAAAATTGTTATCATTTCTCTCGTTTATATTACGTAGTTATTATGTTCAGAAAAATATAAACAATAGCTGTGCATGCCTGGAGTGTGCAACATCACAATTAGTACATAAAACACGCCACATATCACTATACCTATTTTGAGTTACCTTTTGGCGTTCTTTTAGTTTAACGTGCGGGCCACAATACTGTGATATCAGCACAACCAAACAACACACACACTGTTAAGGTTTTTAGACATTTAATTGGACACCATATTTAAATGTGCATTATTGAATTACATTGTACAAATCATTTTCTTCAAATCAGTTTCAATCATGTGAAACTTGATATTATAATAAAAATTGTAATTATTTATTGATTCAATTGCTAGTTTGCTAATGCAGAATATACGTCACTGCCACAGGTTATCTCAACTAAAAGCACAAAAACAATAAAACAAAAACATACAGCGATTTCGTGAATTCTGCACCAGTTTCCATATCAATGAAGATCATAACGAATGACGTATGTCCTAATTAATTCGTGAAATCATTTAAATATGTGGATCTACATCAAGGATGTTTCATAAACTAACAATTACCAATCTGAAGTGTTTATTGAACTTGTAGTTTCTGTAATTTTGTGAAATGATTTATGTAAATCCACAATATAAGCAATATGTATTATTATTTATATTATGTTTATAATTATACTATTTATATTATATTATGTATTCAATAACTTTATACATTTCATTTAGGTATCAAATACCAATAGTCGAATATAATGAATACAAATAAGAAAAGCTACAACACATTTATTTGCCAGCATATCAAACTGTAAATAAAATTATTCTCTTCAAATATGGAAATTCTGTACTTAAATGCTTTATAGCTTGGCTTCATCAGTGTACGGATGCTATGAAGTCATTCAATTCAATTTCTATTCTTTGCTTTTAATACTGTCTTAAAATGGTTATTAATTTAAGATTCCAATATATGATTATTTTGGTTAACAAACATCATTATAAGATCAAGCCAATTTTATACTTTTGTCAAAGTGATAAAGTGTACACGTTATATTAGTCACTTAGGTTGTGGTTCCAGTGTGGTAATCGAAAACAATTGTCCCAAGCAAAGAGCCTGTGGTGGGACACTGAAAGGGATGAATTTAATTCAGTTCAATTAACCCTATTGTGTGGGAGCAGATGTTGCCAGAACCCAGATATAGGATACCACATATACTGCACACATTATTGCTTTGTTGTGCAAATATACTGGAAAATAGTACAAATCCACGAAGTCAGACAACTAAAACTCATTGGGCTCCACCACTTCGCCTGAACGAAAACTACGGTACCGCATCGGGCACGTCGAAAGTTCACCTTCGCCGGTACCAGCGCCGAAATCTCGTCGCGGGCACGCTTCGAGCGCATGATAAGTATCGTTTGGTGGCAACCCGAATGTGGCTCTCTCCCGCTGACTCTCCACAGAATGATATTCCTCCACAGAATGAGGCGGAAGGAGAGCACGCCATTCCGCCTATCTTACCATTCCTCCAGTACGGACATCAGGGTTTCAAGCGTGCGCAGGTGGGCGGTCGAAGTTCAACTTTGCTGAAGGGGCAAAGCATATATTGTACCTACCTCTTACATCCTCAAAACTTATACATAAACCATATCTCCTTAACTAGGTTAAAAAAATTGTTGACACCAATTTTCTTACCTCCCTACCACCAGTTAAGCCTTTAACTTGAAGCAACTCGGCTGTGTGTAAGAACCCGGATAACTCTTGCTGACGTACATGCACCTCACCTCGGTACATGAACTGAAGGAGCTGACGTAGCTCTTGCAGCTCCACATCTTTGAGAATTACTATTGGATGCTCACATGGATTCATCTGTATGACAAAAAAAACTAAAATAGTGGCACCATTTCTTCATTGACTTGGGTTTGGGAAAAAAGGTTTAACTAGTGATAAACATTGGTGACATAAAAATAACTGTTACACTAACTGACACGGTGGTGCAGTAGATAGCACCACTTAGTGTTGCACCGTGGGTTGTAACAACATTGGGTAAGCATTGGTGCTGAACAGCTCTATTTGCTCTTTGTCTGGGTGTGTGTTATCTATACATTTATTGTCATATAAGTCATATAAATATAAGTCTCTAGTTCCCACAGTACAGGGAATCATAAATTGGGGCCAGATGACAGTGTGAGACTTGTCCCTGATTATTATAATTTTGATAATGGTGCACCAGAGCTTTAATTGTTTTTGATTAAATATCTTGAATGTAGCCAAATCACAGCAAAGCCAAATTACATGAATATTTGCTCATGGTAAGAATCAAACCTACAACCCTCCGACACAAAAGTTAAAGGTGTTACTACTGCACCACCAAATCAATCAAGTTGGATAACTATCTAGTTCCTTTATGACTGATGTAGGTCATAGAAATATATATTTGATCATTTGTTTTCACAACTTTTTTCACTGAAACAATCATTGAAGCTTTACAATTATAAGACAGTGTTAAATTAATGGTATAGGTATGTATATAATAGTCACCATAAGGAATAAAAATACAAATTAATCAAATAAACTATGAGTAAATTATATTATATTGACGATAACTTTGACAAGTGTTTTCAAATGATTAATGATGAATTTAACAGTTCATGTAGATGTGTGACCCAGATTGGCAGTACTGACTGTAATAACTAAATTTATTTATGATCAATATCTGCATGTATACAACAACAATATCAAGTAAATGGATGGAATTAAGTTGCTGCTCTATCTATTTACTGTGTAAAATTGTTACAGTGTTGTGAATCAGCTGACTAAAACTAAAGCTCTTATTGCATTTTGAAATTATATTTCACAACCTACAAATTCCATAGGTAGGGTTTATTGTTACTTTGCGTGGTAAGATTTCACTTTTTGCACTATATAACAAAATAAATGCTATATTTTTTAGCAAATAATTTATGAAATATATGCAAAGTAATCTTTTTTATCTTCTTTATAAGTTATAAACTATGTTTTTTTAACCACTAATGTATTAATAGTATTTTTCTCCAATTTCAAATATTATTATAGATTGACATCATCACTGCTTGGATAGTTTAAAAATTATAATATTAGATACTCTAATTACAGATCCAATTTATCAAAATAAACGAAAGTTCTGTTCAATTGTCTTTTTTCTTCTAACTAACCTTTTTTCACTCTTAGTTATGATTACAATTTTAATAGTAATTTTCTTGAAATGCTATTAATGTGCATAACAAAACATCGGTAAAAAGTTTTAAAATACTTTAAGATTGCGTAAATTTTATCATTGAATGTTTTGCAATTTTTTTATGAAAATGACAACATAATGTATGTAGCTATTTAGTAAGACGAATTTGAGGTAATGTATTAAAAGATGAGGGTTCATTATAAAAGTCAACATAGAAAACAACATCTCTACAGGACACTTTAAAATCCAACATGTATCCTAATACTCTTGAATAGCTAGTCAATATTCTATATTATGGTCCGTTATGGTTTTTGTTCAGAATACTAATGTTGTTTTGCATACGGTATACATATATATACCTAGCATATACTTGTGAACAATTTAAAAACAATGGCATCTATGACTAATTCACTGACTATAGAAATAATAGACAAAAACCAAAATAAGAAGCAAAGTGATGTACTACTGCAAGCAAATATTTTCACATAAATGCCATAAATAGGCGTCACATACATTGATCTTGATTGATATTGATCTGTTTCAGAGTTGCAATTTTACTCATAAACTGAATTACAAAATAAAAAGTATGAGTCATACCTTGAATAGTTCCTTAAAATAAGGGCTGCAGACCGAGAGGATAAGCTTGTGTGCATGGACATACTGGCCACCCGCCGCAAGCGTCACGTCCACCAGGTCCTCGCCTTCCAGCAAAGCGTGAAAAGACTGAGACAAGTTCGAATGGAAGTCGTTCCACCGCAACGAGAACTGTTCTGCCATCGCCATCCTAAACGTAGACGCGCCAAATCTCCTCCGAAAATACACCTCCGCCCTACTATCCGCTACCCGTAACACTTTCAGTACTTACTACGCGTCCCTACAGTGATACATCACTGAAAACGCAAACAAGCTAACTGCCCACGTATACTTATTCCAAATCTCGTTTTTATAATTTCATCGTGCAAAAATACGCATCACGTATACGCCACAAGCGCTTCGATTCGATTCACGCGTATTATACAATGTAGAATTGCAACAATGAAAAAAAAAACAACAAAATGTCGCACGGTTTGCGTTTGCTTCACAAAATTCACAATGCACCGTTCATTGTTCGACAAACATTAACAACGTTATGTCAAGTCTAGAAGAAAAAAAAATGCGCAAAAACAACATTGTTTTTTATTTTTAGAACATTATCTTGATACAATATAAAATTTCTACGCTAAAAATAATGCATCAAATTCAGTTTAATACAAAACAGCTAGGTATCTAAAATCTATTAATAATTGTTTTACCAAATATTTAGTATTAAATTTTTAAAGTTTTAACAGAGCTTGAAACCATAGACTGAAAACTGAAAGAAAAAACTTCAACATTTTTCTCTCTCTGTCTTTACTTGGGCTTTTTCCAAAGAAAATAGTACCCGATTAGTAAAAATAATTTTATGATACTATGATGAAAATAAACACCACTCAAAGTAACTGCTATTATTCAATTGTCAGATCATTACAAAAACACGTTTACAATAAAATGGGCCATATCTAAGCTTCATTTCAATTATATTCAAAATTAAAGAAGTCAGCATTGGAAAGTTATTTTTAATAAAATAAAAAGTAAAAGTCCGTATATATTAAAACTAAAGCCGTTCTATTTATTTCATAGATTGATAATCAAAATGCGTAATAAAATACATGCAAACTATGTAATTAAGTAGGTATTCAGTACAGCCACTTTAAATTTTCCAATCAGCTTATGATCAAGCTATTATTTGTTTCTTGGTCCTTTCTAGTTTCATTTGTTTTTAACTATTGGTAACTGGACTTTTTAGGACATCTTCACTAGAACATCGGGCTAAGACATTTCACCAGGAAGTGAAGTTGTTGTTATTTGTTTTTCTTTATTAATCTAGTGTTTCAATCTTCAGGTTTTAGCGTTATTAGTATAAGTTCAAGTACGGATTTATTAACCGTTAATCTACTCTGAAAGTACATTGTGTAGTTTCTTGGGTCCATTCAAAACAGTAACAGGCTCTTAGTAAATATTCACTATTTTACTGAAAGATTATTTTATTTCATCTTAAACAAGATCTACTTGGTGTGCTGTCAATATCTCATTTAATTACAATTTGTGACATGGCTTCATCCTTTTTTATCAAAAGATTTTGGCTATGTGGCCTTTAACTTGTCATTGGACTAATCAATCCTTCCAATGTTTCACTGTCAGGCGTCAATCTTGAAAATTTCCATCATGCATTAATGTCATTAATGTCATTGGTCAAATATTGTCATCCACTGATGATATGCACGGTAGGGAATGCAGAGTAAGCATTGTTTTTTTTAAATTTATTTGGTTTTAAATGAAATCAATAATAAATATTTTAAAAGTGTATATTATTATTTTTAAATTAGTGTGTGATAAAAATGTTAACAGTTGTGCCGATCAGCAAGACTTTATGATGTTTGCGTGCCAGTGATATTAAATTAGTTCATCAGTTAATTACGTGGTTATCATGTCGGGAAATAGCACACAGGAAGAGGCAGAAGCAGCGGACCGGGCCCAAATGGTCAAAAAAATCCTTAGTGCATTATTTTACGCAATAGCTTCATTCATGATCACGGTTGTCAACAAAACTGTGCTGACTACTTATGCATTCCCTTCATATCAAGTATTAGGCCTGGGACAGATGGTCGCCACCATCATGGTGCTGTGGTTTGGTCGATCAGCCAAACTAGTCCAGTACCCGCCTTTGGATTCAGGCATAGCGCGACGGATATGGCCTCTACCACTGATCTACCTAGGAAACATGGCAACTGGCCTTGGAGGCACCAAAGAATTGAGTTTACCAATGTTCACGGCTCTTCGACGCTTCAGTATTTTGATGACTATGATTTTAGAGCGTATGGTACTTGGTGTAAGAGCATCTTGGCCTGTACAAGCAAGTGTTCTTGCCATGGTAGGAGGTGCTCTGCTTGCTGCTGCTGATGATGTCACCTTCTCTGTTACTGGTTACACCCTTGTACTGCTGAATGATGCATTTACTGCTGCAAATGGTGTATATATGAAGAAAAAGCTCGATGCTAAAGATCTTGGTAAATATGGATTAATGTACTATAATGCACTATTCATGTTTGTCCCAGCAGCATTGGTGGCGTGGAGAACTGGTGACCTTGAGCGATCTGCTGAATATCCTCACTGGAATGATCCATTATTTTTATCACAGTTCTTAATGTCATGCATTATGGGATTTGTTTTGTCTTATAGTGTTATGTTATGTACACAATACAACAGTGCTCTAACCACAACCATAATAGGCTGCTTGAAGAATATCTTGGTCACTTATCTTGGCATGGTAATAGGTGGTGACTATGTTTTCTCCTGGTTGAATTTTGTTGGTTTAAATATCAGCGTATTTGCAAGTCTGTTGTATACTTATGTGACATTCAAGAGAAAACCATCCCCTGCCTATGTGCTTGTGAACAATGGTAAGGTTGATACAGTATAGTGATTGCTAAAAAGGAAGCCGGCTCATAGTTATACTTACAGAGTGTAACATAATGGCTTCCTACCAAAGAAATGCTTGTGATCAAAAGCATATGAACTGTATGACGTAATGACAAAATATAACAAATGTATGACTGCTATAAACAAATGCATAGTTTTCACTTGTTGAACATCAGAATATAGATTAACTTTTTAAAGCAATTTCACAAAAGAGTGCCTATTGACATTGTATTGTTGTTGATTATCATATTTTAAGATACATTGTTAAATAATGTGAATTATTTTAATTATTTTAATTTTGGATAGTGGCTTCATTTATGTTCAAGTGCTCTATAGTTTTTTACAAATGTGCGATTTTATAGGACATTCTTTGAGATTGGGGTACTCTATATAACTAAATTTCTTACACTATAAATGCACTGTTATATAAAATGAAGGAGACACATGAAACATTTATGATGTCACTTGACTAATATTTTAATTTTTTTTAAATGTTTTGATGGTAATTATTAGAAATTGAATATATTTTTAAAGTTATACACCTTTTTAATGATAAAAATAAGAATAAAGAAAAGATATCTAGTTTATATGCATAAAAATATTTATACCATATGTGTAAACATGAAAATATAATTTTAATTCAAACGACTATAGCTTTTTAGCAAAAATAATTGTTAACACATGTTGAATATTAAATATTTTTGTATTTTATAGCTATTTTTGTGAGCATTTTTCTAGCTGAATTTGTTAGCTATTTGCAAACACTATGTGCATGTTAACTGAAATAACTTTTACACTTGACAGAATCACTGTTAGAAATTGAATTTACTAGCTTTCAAAATAGAAGTGTCAAAAAAACAATGACCTTTTTAAAATAT